>NW_023639081.1:10000-12397 GCF_015228065.2 Penaeus monodon
TTAGTCTCCCTAAGGAAACTAATAAGACCCTCTATGTCGCAATCCTCCCCCAATACATTTCCAGTGTATATGGGGGAGACAAGTACATACGTCTTTGTTCTGAGAATGCTGCACATCTTTCCAACGTTATGAAGAGAGATGCTGCAGGAAAGAATTATGCTTACGAAATCACGATTTCAGAACTGTGATCGCATGTTTCTGTTTAAGCACATAACTTTAATAATACTTATATATATATATATATATATATATATATATATATAATATATATATATATATATAATATATATATTTTATATGTATATATATATACATATATACATATAAATACACACAACACACACACACACACACACACGCACAAAACCACACACACACACACAAAACACACACACACACACACAAAACACACCATATATATATATACATATATATATATATATATATATATATATATATAAAATATAATATATATATATATATATCATAGCGTGAAATACTGTACTCAACACACCCCCTCCCCCCCTTGTAGATGATGCTCGCTCCGGGCATTTCGTGTGTGTGTATGCGCTCTCATTGCGTGCACTACATGTGCGGTGTGTATGCAAGCATGAGTATATGTACGATACGTGTATATATGTGTGTAGGTGCAGTTACGTATGTGCGTGCGTGTATGTGTGCGTGACTCAGTTAACGAGTGTCGAATTGCGTGTGCCCCGCTGTCCGTGCGCTATGTATATGTGGGTGTGTATGGTAGAAGCTGTATGCTTATGTTTGTCTGCTTACGCATGTCAAGACACATGTCTACGTGGCTTGCGTGCGGTGTTTGCGTGGGTGCGTGTAACAGTTGCGCTTGCTGATTATCAGTTGTGTTAAATATAGTATGTTTTATGTATTTTACATATCTGTGTATTTTATCTATTATTTTCCGATCTTAATGACGTATTTGTTCTATTCTATTGTTGAATTAAAGCTTTATTGCCATTTTATAAAGTTTTAAAAACAGTTTCACGTCACGAGCGTAATGTCATGGCCTCCCGCGGCCTTTGTAGCCTGGAAAAATATATATTCGTTGTTCTACTGCACCGCGGGGCTTTTTCTTTCCTCCATCTCTGGTATTTTTTATTTTATACTGTAAAGGGCTGATACTACGTGGCCGACAGCTCCAGCTAAGAAACTTGAAAGGAGGGGAAAAGCTAAGTATTGAGCCGAAGTGACAGTATTTATTAAAGATACTGGACCCTGCAAGATTGCACATATACATATACCACATATCACATACAGCCTCGTGGTTCTTCTACTTGACCTCGTTCCTTTCTTGTGTCTTCTGCTACATATTTTCCTTTCTTTTTCCCCTCCTCCTGTATCTTGTATTGTTCGTATGCTAGCCTATCCCTACCTTTTCTCCCTGGACTTTGCACAGTGTTTTTTATTTATCAAATTCAAATATGCTCCACTTATCCAGGACCATTAAGAGATTTCTCGCTGTGACACCCCACAAGGTCATATTCCCCGTGGAACATCAAAAGTAGTAGTAGTAGGGGATTTGGTAGCAGGGGGTGAGCTTACCCTACAGATGCCCATTGACCTTCAAGGGGGGGGGGGGGGCCTGGGGACTACACATGTCCGTACACTACAGGTCTAAAGTATGGTGGGGCAGCGGTGGGACGTCGCAACAAAAGCCATCAGTCTTGAAAATCTTAGATGCTCTTTGGGCCCAGCAAATTTTTTATCGATATAATAGCTTTACCATTCGTAGTCGATGTGAGTTATCGTATGTATTTTCCGTATTGTTAGTATAGTAGCATGTTGGCATTGCTCTTTGTTTCAAATAGTTTCACGTTTTGTTTTTGTAGTATTTTTGATCTGGCAATTTTTCTTGCAGAGCTAATTCTCTTTCAAAGATTTATTGTACTAATCGCCCAAATCCGTATATTTTCTGGATGGATAATTTCAGTCTAGGCATTTCGTGCCAGTGTTCTAGCCCTGTGCTAGTGCGTGTTGGTAGGGAGATGGTTTTATTCATGTATATTAATTTATATTGATCTAACTGTGTTCTTTAATTTAATGTGTGGAATCATTTACTGTGTTCTATATTTCTTTTGTCTTTTTTACTGTGTTCCCCCCCCCTTTTTTTAAGAGTTCTTTCGTCCTGTATACTGTTCAGTGCGTCAGGTCTACCAAGTCAGTGCCCGTGCCTCCCTGGTCCCTCTGTGTGTGTCGTGCCTGCCCAGTCCCTCTGTGTGTGTCTGTGCCTGCCCGGTCCCTCTGTGTGTGTCCGTGCCTGCCCAGCCCCGGGTGGGTCCCTCTGTGTGGGGGTCCCGTGCCTGCCTGCCGGTCCCTCTGTGTTGTGTGCCCTTGTACTGCCCGGTCCCTTGTGTCCGGTGCCGCCCCCGG
>NW_023639082.1:0-45393 GCF_015228065.2 Penaeus monodon
TTCAATAAAAATAACAATTGCAATAATGATGATAATATTGATATGATGATAATGATGATAATGATGATAATGATGATGATAACGATAATAATGATGATAATCATGATAATGATGATGATAATAACAGGAAATTGTGTCCATATATAATATAAAAAAGGTATAAGAAAAACTTACCTAAAAAGTCGAAAAAGCGCAAATCTAGCGTAAATATAGCCCATTTGAGGTTATACTCCAAAATGCGTTTTTTCGATTTCTTTGGTGATTTCGCAAATTAATTCAGGGAAATGATAATAATACCAGAATGTATTAAATGAAACAATAATGAATGAAAATTGAAGTAATAAAGAGAATTTTGATAACATTGAATATTATTAAAATTATTATTATTTATTATTATTATTATTATTATTATTATTATTATATAATATTATATTACTATTATTATTATTAAAAATATTATTATTATTACTATATCATAATATTAAGTATCATTGCAAAAAAAATCTATTATATCTGTAATAATAACAATAATAATATAATATAAGTACAATATAATAATTGCTAGTGGTATAATATTGTATAAGTATTATTATTATTATTATATCATTATTATAATGATAACTGTAGATAATGAAAAATAATTATTATAAAAGTAATATTACAGTTATATTAATTCGATATAATTAAGATAATGAATATAACATAATTAATATAAAATCGTATAAATTGTTATATTATTTTATTATATTATTATTGTTGTGGTTATATATTATTGCAAAATATAATATAACTCCAATATTGAATAATATGATAACAATGCAATAATGATGATAATAATTGCAATATATGATAATGATAAAAAGATAATGATGAAAACATTGATGATGAAAGAAATAAGGGATGAAATCATGATAATGATGATGATAATAAACAGAATTGTGTCCATATTTATTTAAAAGGTATAAGAAAAACATTACGTAAAAGTATCCGAAAAAGGGCAAATCTAGCGAAATATAGCCTTTGAGAGTAATAACTCCAAAATGATTTTTCGATTTTTGGTATTTCGGCAATTATTAGGGTTAATAATGATAATAATTATACCAGTAATGTATTAATTTCTAACAATAATTATGATAAAAGTAGAATAAAGAGAATTTTGATAACATTCTGAATATTATTAATAATTATTATATATTATTATTATTATTATGGTTATTATTATTTTATCATTATTATTATTTATTATTATATTATTATTATTATCTTAATTATAGTATCATTGCAAAAAAATACTATATATCGTAATAATAAAATATAATATAAGATAAATAATAATTAAATAATGGTAGTTGTTATATATTGTTATTAGTATTATTATTGTTATATTATCATATTATTAAAAATTTATGGTATATAATTGCAAAAAATAATTATTATAACATAATAATTACAGTAATAACGTTATAATAGATAATGATATAAATTAATTATTATAAAATCGTTATTAATTGTTATTAATTATTGTATACTATTATATTATAGGTAATTAGTCATATTAATAAAAATATATATAACTCCCAATAATTGCAATAAATGAAACATGCAATAATGATGATAATAATTGAATAATGAGATAATGATGATATAATTGATGATAACTGATGATATATGATTATACGATAATAATGATGATAATCATGTAATGATGATGATAATAAACAGAATTGTGCATGATATAAATAAAAAAGGTTATAAAAAAATTTCCAAATAGTTCGAATAAGCGCAAAATCTAGCGAAATATAGCCTTTTGAGAGTAACTCCAAAATGGAAGTTTTTTCGTTTCTTGGTGATTTCGGCAATTATTAGGGTAATAAAGATAATAATTTCCAGAATTGTATTAATATAACAATAATGATGATAAATGAGAATAAGAGAATTTTGATAATCACTTGAATATTATTAAAATTATTATGATATTATTATTATTATATTATTATTATTATTCTTGATTATTATTATTAATTATTATTATTATTATTATTATATAACAATTATTTCATTCTACATTAATCTTAATTATTAGTATCATTGCCAAAAATCTATTATATCTGTATAATAACAATAATAATAATAAGTTAGTATAATAATAATATATAGTGGTTATAATATTGTTATTAGTTTATATTATTGTCATTTTATCATTATTTATTATTTGTAGCTGGTAGTATAATTGCAAAATAATTATTATAACATATACATTATCAGTAATACACGGTCTAATTAAGATAATGATATAAATATTATTATAGAATCGTGTTATTATTGGTTATTATTATTTTATTACTATTATTATTGTTGTGGTTATTAGTGTTTTGTACAAATATATACTATAACTCCAATAATTGCATAATAATGATAAACAATTGCAAAATGAGATAATAATTGCAATAATGATGCTAATGATGATAGGATAAATGATGATAACATGATGTATAATGATGAATGATAACGATAATAATGATGATACTCATGAATTTAAAATGATGATGATCCTAAAGAATTGTGTCCATATATCATATAAAAAAGGTATAAGAAAAACTCCCAACAGTCGAAAAAGCGGCAAAATCTAGCGAAATAATAGCCTTTTGAGCGTATACTCCAAATGACTTTTTTTCGATTTCTTTGGTGATTGTTCCAGGCAATTTATTCGGTAATAATGATAATAATTACCAGCAATTGTATTAATCATAACATAATATGATAAAAGTGAGAATAAAGATAATTTTGGATAACATTTGACTATTATTAGACATTATTATATTATTATTATTATTCTTATTATTATTATTATTATTATTATTATTATTATCCTTATTATTATTTTACTGGTAGTTAATTGCAAGAATAATTATTATACAGGTAATAATTACATAATAACGATGCTAATAAGATAATGATATAAATATTATTATAAAATCGTTATTATGTTATTATTATTGTTATTACTATTATTATTGTTGTGGTTATTAGTTTATTGCAAAAATAATACTATAACTCCATAATTACAATAATAATGATACCAATTCAATAATGATGAATACAATAATTGCATAATGAGATAATGATGATGATAATATGATAATGATGATATGAGATGATAACGATATAATGAGGATATCATCCATAATGATGATATAAAACAGGAATTGTTCCCATATATAATATAAAAAAGGTATAAGAAACATTCCCAAAAGTCCGAAAAAGGCGGGCAAACTCTCTAGCGAAATATAGCCTTTTGGAGAGGATACTCCAAAATGACGTTTATCTTCGATTTCTTTTTTGATTTTCGGCAATTATTAGGGTAGATAATGATAATAATTACCAGAAATGTAGTATCATACAATAAATGATGATAAAAGTGAGATAAAGAGATTTTGATACATTTATTAGTTCATATATTATTTAAAATTATTATTATTATTATTAATTAATTATTATTATATTTATTATTATTATTATTATTAATTATTATTATTATTAGTTTTTTTATTTTATGAGTATTACTTTAATCTTAATTATTAAGTATCATTGCCAAAACAATCTATATATCTGTAATAATAAAAATAATAATAATAAGTATTCAGTATAATAATAAATAATGCTATGGTTTTAATATGGGTTATTGAGTATTATTATGTTCTTATTAGCATTCTTATGTATTTGTCACTGTTAGTATAGCTTGAAAAAATAATTATTAAACGTAATAATTACAGTATACCGATAACTAATTAAGAATAATGATATAAATAATTAGTATAAAATCGTTTATTGTTTTTATTATGTTATTTACTATTTATTATTGTTGTGGTTATTAGTCATTTGCAAAAATATATACTATAACTCGCAATAATTGATCTAATAATGATAACATATTTTCAATAATGATGATAATAATTGCATAACGATGAGAATGATAGGGATTAATTGATGATAATGATGATGATAACGCTAATAATGATGATAATCATGATAATTGATATGATAATAAACAGGACATTGTGTCCATATATAAATAAAAAAAGGTATAAGAAAACATTCCCAAAGTCGAGAAAGCGGCAAAATTTAGCGAAAACTATTAAAAAGCCCCCTTTTTTTTTTTTTTTTGGGGGACAGTACACTCCAAATGACTTTTTTTCGATTCTTTGTGTGATTCGGCAATTATAGTGTAAATAATGATAATAATGACCAGAATTGTATTAATGCATAACAATAATGATGATTAAAAAGTGAGAATAAAGAGAATTTTGGATCAAGCATTTGAATTTAATTAAAATTATTATTATTATATTATTATTATTATTATTATTATTATTATTATTATTATATTATTATTATTGTTATTTATTATTATTATTATTACTTACTATATTATCTTAATTATTAGTATCTATTGCCAAATATGAATCTATTATATCTGTAATAATTACAATAATAATAATAAGTATAAGTATAATAATAATAATCTAGTGGTTATAATATTGTTCTTAGTATTATTATTGTTTATTATTATCATTATTATGATTTGTACTGGTAGTATAATGGCAAAAATAATATTATCACGGCAATATTACAGTAATAACGATACTAATGTAAGATAATGATATATAATATTATAAAAAATCGTATTATGTTATTATTATTGTTATTACTATTATTATTGTTGTGGTTATTTAGTATTATTTCAAAATATATACTATAACTCCAATATTGATATAATAATGATAACAATTGCATAATGATCAGATAATAAATTGCAATAAGGATGATAATGACATGATGATATGGGATGATAGCGATAATAATGATGATATCATGATAATGTATTATAATAACAGAATTGTGTCCTATATAACTATAAAAAAGGTAGAATAAACACATTTCCCAAAGTCGGAAAAGCGGCAAAATCTAGCGAAATATAGCCTTTGAGAGTAACTCCCAAATGAAGTTTTTTCGATTTCTTGGTGATTTCGGCATTATAGGGTAATAATGATATAATTACCAGAATTGTATTAATCTAACAATAATATGATAAAAGTGAGAATGAAGAGAATTTTGATAACTTTGAATATTAATTAAAATTATTATTAAATTATTATTATTATTATTATTATTATTATATTATTATTATTATTGTTATTATTATTATCATATTATTACTATTATCTTCAATTATAGTTCATGCCAAAAATCTATTATATCTGTAATAATAACAATAATAATATAAGTATAAGTATAAGGATAATATATAATGCTAGTGGGTATAATAATTTGTTATTAGTATTTATTATTGTTATTATTTCATTATTATTATTTGTACTGGTAGTATAAATTATGCAAAATAATTATTATAACAGTAATAATTGCCGTAATAACATACTAATTTAAGATAATGATATAAATAAATTATTATAAAATCGTTATTATTGTTATTATATTGTTATATTACTATTTTATTGTTGTGGTTCTTATTATTATTGCAAAAATATACTATTAACTCAAATAATTGCAATAATAAGGGATAACAATTGGCAATAATGATGTTAATATTGCAATAATGATGATAATGATGATTGATAATGATGATAATTATGATAACGATAATAATGATGATAATCATGATAATGTGATGATAATAACAATTGTGTCCATATATAATATAAAAAGGTATAAGAAAATCATTCCCTAAAAGTCCGAAAAGCGGCAAAATCTAGCGAAATATAGGCCTTTTGAGAGTATACTCCAAATGAACGTTTTTTTTCGATTTCTTTGGTGATTTCGGCATTATTAAGGTAATAATGATATAATTACCAGAATTGTATTAATCATAACAAAATGGATGAGAAAAAGTGAAATAAGAGAATTTTGATACATTTGAATATTATTTAAAATTATTATTATTATTATTATTCTTATTATTATTATTAGTATTATTATTATTATTATTCTTATTATTTATTATACTATTATCTTAATTTATTAGTAGCATTGCCAAAAAAATCTATTATATCTGTAATAAATAACAATAATAATAATCAAGTTATAATTACTAATAATATAATGCTAGTGTTATAATATTGTTATTAGTAATTATATTGTTAATTATTATCATTATTATTATTTGTACTGGTATATAATTTGCAAAAAATAATTATTCTAACAGTAGAAATTACAGTTAATACGATACTAGATTAAGATAAATGTATAAATAATTATTATAAGGATCCGTTATTATTGTTATTATTATTGTTATTACTATTATTATTGTTGTGGTATTAGTATTATTGCAAAAATATATACTCTTACGTCCATCATGCAATCATAATGATAACAATTGCAATAATGAATGTATAATAATTGCATAATGATGATACTGATGATGATAATGAGATATGATGATAATGCTGATGATAACGATAATCTGATGTAATCAGATAATGATGATGATAATAACCGGAATTGTGTCCATATATAATATAAAAAAGGTAATAAGAAAACATTCCCAAAAGCTAAAAAGCGGCAAAATCTAGCCGAAATATAGCCTTTTTGAGAGTATACACTCAAAATGACGTTTTTTTTGTTCGATTTCTTTGGTGATGTCGGCAATTATTTGGGTAATAATTATCATAATTACCAAGAATTGTATTATCATAACAAAATAATATAAAAGTGATATAAAGGAATTTTGATAACATTTGATATTATTAAAATTCTTATTATTATTATTATTATTATTAGTATTATTTATTATTTTATTATTATTATTATATTATTATTATTATTTGATTACTATTACTTAATTTTAGTATCCTTGCCACAAATCTATTATCTTAATAATAAACAATAATAATAATAAGTCAAGTATAATAATATAATGCGAAGTGGTTATAAATTGTTATTAGTATTATTATTGGTTATTATTATCATTATGTATTATTTGTACTGGTATATAATTGCAAAAAATAATTATATAGTCGCGTGTGATAATTACCGTAATACGATACTATTAAGATAATGATATATAATTATTATAAATCGTTTACTTTACATTGTTATTATTATTGTTATTACTATTATTATTGTTGTGGTTACATTAGTATTGATTGCAAAATATAATACGATAGACTCCACTAATTGCATAATTAATGATAACAATTGCATAATGATATAATAATTGGCAAATAATCGATGATAATATGATTAAATTATGATAATGATTGATAATGATTATGATAACGATCAATAATGATTAAATCATGATAATGATGATATAATACATGAAATTGTGTCTATATAGAATATATAAAATGTATAAGAAAACTTCCACAAAGTCGAACAAGCGGCGAAAATCTAGTCGAAATATAGCCTTTTGAGAGTATACTCCAAAATGACGTTTTTTTTCGATTTCTTTGGTGATTTCGGCAATTTATTAGGGTAATTTATATAATTACAGAATTGTATTAATCATCACCAATAATGATTTAAAAGTGGGAATAAAGAGAATTTTGATAACATTGAATATTATTAAAATTATTATTATTATTATTATTATTATTATTATTATTATTATTATATTATTATTACTATTATCTTATTATTAGTATCATTTGCCAAAAAATCTATTATATCTGTAATAATACAATAATAATACTAAGTTATAAGTATAATAATAATAATGCTAGTGGTTATAATATTGTTATAGTATTATTATTGTTATTATTATCCATTATTATTATTTGTAACTGGTATATATTTGCAAAAATAATTATTAATAACAGTAATAATTATCAGTAATAACGACTTACTAATTAAGATAATGATATAATAAATTATTATCAAATCGTTATTATTGTTATTATTATTGTTATTACATTATTATTGTTGTTGTTATTAGCATATTGCAAAAATATATATCTATAACCCAAATTGCAATAATGAATGATATACAATTGTCAATAATGATGATAATAATTTGCAATATGATGATAATGTGATTGATAATTATGATAATGATGATAATGATGATAACGAATACATAATGATGATAATCTGATAATGATGATGATTATAACAGGAATTGTGTCCATATATGATATAAAAAGGTAATAGAAAAAACTTACCCAAAGTCGAAAAAGCGGCAAAATCATAGCGAAATATAGCCTTTTGAGAGTATACTCCCAAATGACGTTTTTTTTCGATTTTCTTTGGTGATTTCGGCAAGTATTAGGGTAATAATGATATAATATACCCGACTTGTATTAAATCATAACAATAATGATGATAAAAGTGAGAATAAAGAGAATTTTGATAACATTGGCATATTTTATTAAAATTAGTTATTATTTATTATTATTGAATTATTATTATTATTTATTATTATTTATTATTATTGTTATTATTATTATTATTATTATTATTAATTACTTATTACTTACTATCTAATTATTAGTATACTGCCAAAAATCTATTATATCTGTAATCATAACAAAATATAATAAGTATAGTATATAATAATAATGCTAGTGGTTATAATATTGTTATTAGTATTATTATTGTTTATTATTATCATTATTATTATTTGTACTGGTAGTCTAATTGCAAAAATAATTATTATAAGCCGTAATAATACAGTAATAACGAACTACTTAAAGATAATGATTATAAAATAATTATTATAAATCGTTACTATTGTTATTATCTATTCATTATTGTTGTGGTTTATTAGTCTTATTGCAAAAATATATACTATAACTCCAATAATTGCAATTATAATGATTAACAATTGCAATAATGGATATACTAATTGCAAATAATGATGATAATGAGGATGATAATGATAGATAATGATGATAATATGCTGATGTAACGGTAATAATGATGAATAATCATGATAATAAAGATGCATTATAATAACAGGAATTGTGTCCATATATAATCTAAAAATGTATAAGAAAAACATTCCCTACAGTCGAAAAAGCGGCAAATCTCGCGAAATATAGCCTTTTGATAGTATACTGCCCAAATGACGTTTTTTAGATTCTTTGGTGATTTCGGCAATTAAATTAGGTTAATAATGATAATACATTACCAGAATTTTATTAATCAGAACAAGAAATGATGTATAAAAGTGAGACAGTAAAGGAGAATTTTGATAACATTTGAATATTATTAAAAATTATTATTATTATTATTATTATTATTATTATTATTATATTATTTATTATTATTATTATTATTATTATTATTATTATTAGTACTATTATCTTATTTATTAGTATCATTGCCAAAATCTATTATATCTGTAATAATAAAATAATAATAAATAAGTATAAGTATCATACTAATATACCTGCTAGTGTTTTATAATATTGTTATTAGTATTATTATTGTTACATGCCCATTATTATTATTGTTACTGGTAGTATAATTTCAAATAATTATTAGTAACAGTAATAATTACAGTAATAGCGATACTAATTAAGATAATGATATAATAATTTTATACAAATCGTTTATTAATTGTTGATTATTATTGTTATGTACTATTAATTATTGTTGTGGTTATTATTATTATTGGCAAAATATATACTGATAACTCCACTAATTGGCAATAATAAGATAACAATGCATAATGATTGATAATCGATTGCAATAATGATGGAATAATTATGATAGTGATGATGATAACTATATATGATGATAATCATGATAATGATGATGATAATAAGGAATTTGTTGGGTCCATATATAATTAGAAAAAAGGTATAAAAGAAATAACATTCCCAAGTACGAAAAGGGCAAAATCTAGCGAAATATAGCCTTGTTGAGAGTATACTCCACATGACGTTTTTTTTTCGATTTCTTTGGTGATTTCGGCCAATTAATTAGGGTCATAATGATAATACTTACAACCAGAATTTTATTATCCATAACGAATAATGAGTGATAAAAGTGAGATACGTAAGGATATTTTGATAACATTTGAAATTAGTAAAATTATTGTTATTATTATTATTAATTATTATTATTATTATTATTATTTATTATTATTATTATTATTATTATTTTTATTATTATTATTTATATTATACTTATTACTATTAATCTTAATTATTATATCAGTTGGCCAAAAATCTTCTATTATATCTGTAATACTTAACAATAATAATATAAGTATAATAATAATAATGCTAGTGGTTATTACTATTGTTAGTATATTATTATTGGTTATTATTATCATTATTATTATTTTGTACTGTATTATGATTGAAAAATAATTATTTATAACAGTAATAATTACAGTACTAACAATACTAATTAAGATAATGTATAAAATAATTGATTATACAATCGTTATTATTGTTTATTATTTTTTATTACTATTATTATTGTTGTGGTTTTAGTATTACTTGGCAAAGATTAATACTATAGGAGGGAACTCCAATAATTGTGCAATAATAAATGATACCAATTGCAATAATAATGAAATAATTGTGCAATAATGTGATAATAGATGATGATAATGAAGATGATGAATGATAATGAGTGATGATCATGATGATAATGATGATGATAACGATAAAATGATGATAATCATAGATAATTATGATGCTAATAACATGAATTGTGTCCGATGATATAATGATAAAAAGGTATATAGAAAAAACATTCCCAAAAATCGAAAAGTGGCAAATTCTAGCGAAATATACCTTATAAGTATACTCCAAAATGACGTTTTTTCGATTTCCTTTGGTGATTTCGGGAAAAAAAAAAAAAAAAGAAAAAAAACAAAAAAAAAAAAAGACCAAAAACAAACACAAACAAAAAAAAAAACAACAAAAAAAAAAAAAAAAGAAAAAACAAAAAAAAAAAAAAAAAAAAAAAAAAAAAAAAAAAAAAAAAAAAAAAAAAAAAAAAAAAAAAAAAAAAAAAAAAAAAAAAAAAAAAAAAAAAAAAAAAAAAAAAAACCAATTATTAGGGTAATAATGATAATTATTAGAGAATTGTTTATCATAACATAATGATGATACAAGTGAGAATAGAGAGAATTTTGATAACATTGATTATTATTAAATTTTATTATTATTATTATATTATTATTATTATTATTATTATTATTATTATTATTATATATTATTATTATATTATTATTACTATTATCTTCATTATTAGTATCATTGCCAAAATTCTATTTATCTGTAATAATAACAAAATAATAATAAGTATAATTATAATAATATAATATTGTTATTAGCATTATTAATTGTTATTATTATCATTAGTTTATTTGTACTGTAGTATGAATTGCAAAATAATTATTTCACAGTAATACTTACAGTAATAACGATACTAAATTAAGATAATATATAAATGAATTAGTTACAACATCGTTTATTATTTGTTTTATTATTGTTATTACTATTATTATTGTTGTGGTTATTAATATTATTTGCAATAATATATACTATAACTCCAATAATTTGCAATATATGATAACTTTGCAATAAATGATGATAATATTGGCAATAATGATGATAATGATTGATGATAATGAGATAATGATGATAATGATGATGATAACGAATAATAATGATGAATAATCATGATAATGATGATGATAGATAACAGAGCATTGTGTCCATATATAATATAAAAAATGTATAAAAAACAGTCCCAAAAGTCGAAAAAGTGGCAAAATCTAGCGAAATATAGCCTTTTGAGAGTATACGCCAAAATGAATGACGTTTTTTTCCATTTCTTTGTGATTCGGCAATTATTAAGGGTAATAATGATAATAATTACCAAGTTGTATTAATCATTAACAATAATGAGATAAAAATGAGAATAGAGAATTTTGATAACCATTTGAATATTAGGTTAAAATTATTATTATTATTATTATTATATTATTATTATTATTATTATTAATATTATCATTATTATTATTATTATATTATTATTACTATTATCTTAAGTATTAGTATCATTGTCACCGGAAAAAATCTATTATATCTGTAATATAACAATAATATAATAATTATAAGTATCCTAATAATATGCTAGTGGTTATAATAGTGTATTAGTATTATTTTGTTATTATTATCATTATTATTATTTGTACTGGTATATAATACAAAAATAATTATTATAACAGTAATAATTACAGTATAAACGATACTAATTAGATACCTGATTAAAATAATTACTTATAAAATCGTTTATTATTGTTATTATTATTGTATTACGATTATTATTGTTGTGGTTATTATTATTATTGCAAAATATATATTATAACTCCAATAATTGCAAATGCTAATGATAACAGTGCAATATGATGATAATTAATTGCAATAATGATGATAGGATGATGATGATAATGATGACATGATGATAATGATACTGATGATAACTATTAATAATGCTATAATCATGTAATGGATGATCATAATAACAAGTACATGGTGTCCATATATTAATATAAAAAAGAGTATAGAAAAACATTCCCAAAAGTCGAAAAAGCGGCAAATCTAGCGAATTAGCCTTTGAGAGTATACCTCTCCCAAAATGACGTTTTTTTCGATTTCTTTGGTGATTTCGGCATATTTATTAGGGTATAATGATAATAATTACTCAGAATTTAATTAATCTACAATAATTATGATAAAGTGAGAATAAAGATAATTTTGATAACATTTGAATTTTAATAATAATAATAATAATATTATTATTATTATTATTATTATTATTATTATTATATTATTATTTTATTTTCTTATTATTATTATTATTCTTATTATTTTATTATTAATACTATTATCTTAATTATTAGTATCATTGCCAAAAAATCTATTATATCTGTATAATAATAACAATATAATAATAAGTATAGTATAATAATAATAATGCTAAGTGTTATAATATTGTTATTAGTATTATTATTGTTATTATTATCATTATTATTTATTTGTACTTGTAGTATAATTTGCAAAATAATTATTATACAGGTAATAATTACAGTAATAACGATACCTAATTAGATAATGAGATAAATAATTATTATAAATCGTTATTATTGTTATTTATTATTGTATTACTATTATTATTGTTGTGTTATTAGTATCATTGCAAAACTAGATAACTATACTCCAATAATTGCTATAATAATGATAACATTGCATAATGATGATAATAATTGCAATAATGATTATATGATGATGATAAATGATGATAATAAATGATAATGATGATGATAACGATAATAATGATGATAATCATGATAAGATGATGATAATACATGAATTGTGTCCATATATAAATATAAAAAGGTATAAGAGAAACATTCCCAAAAGTCGAAACAGCGGCAAAATCTAGCGAAATATAGCTTTTGAGAATACTCCAAAATGACGTTTTTTTTCGATTTCTTTGGTGATTTTCGGCAATTATTCGGGTAATAATGAATAATACTTACCAGAATTGTATTAATCCATAAACAATAATGATGATAAAAGTGAGAATAAAGAGAATTTGTAACATTTGATATTATTAAATTATTATTTTTATTATTATTATTTATTATATTATTATTATTATTATTATTATTATTATTATAGTATTATTATTATTATTATTACTATTATCTTAATTATTAGTATCAGTCCCTAAAAAATATCTATTATATCTGTAATAATAACAATAATAATAATTATTATAAGTATAATACTACTGAATGCTAGTGTTATAATAGTGTATTAGTTTATCATTGTTTATTATTATCATTATTATTATTTGTACTGGTAGTTATTGCAAAAATAATTATTATAACGTAAATAATTACAGTATAAAACGCTACTTTCAGATAATGATTAAATAATTTATTATAAAATCGTTAATTCTTGTTATTATTATTGTTATTACTATTATTATTGTTGTGTTATTAGTAATATTGCAAAAATATATACTATAACGCCAATAATTGCAAGTAATAATGATAACAATTGCAATAATGAATGATAATTAATTGCAATAATATGATAATGATGATGAAAGATGATACTGGATGATAATGATGATGATAACGATATAAATGAGATAATCATGATATGACGATGATATAAACAGGAATTGTGTCCCATATATAATATAAAAAAGGTATAAGAGGTACTTCCAAAAGTCAAAAGCGGCAAAATCTAGCGAATATATAGCCTTTTTGAGGGTATATCTCATTAATGACGTTTTTTTCGATTTCTTTGTGTTTCGGGCAATTATTAGGTAATAATGATAATAATTACCCAGAATTGTATTAATCATACAATATTATGATCAAACAAGTGAGAAGAAAGAGAAGTTTGATAAACATTTGAATATTATTAAAAATTATTATGATTATTATTATTATTTATTATTATTATTAGTATTAGTATTATTTTATTATTATTATTATTATTATTATTACTACTTATTATATCAATGGCCAAAAAATCTTTTATTCTGTATATAACAATAATAATAATATAAGTATAAGTATAATAATATAATGCTAGTGGTTTAATATTGTTATTAGTATATTATTGTGTTATTATATTATTATATTTGTACTGGTAGTATAATGGTCAAAATATTATTATAACAGTTAATAATTACAGTAATAACGATTTCTAATTAAGATAATGATCTAAATAATTATTATGAAATCGTTTATTGATTGTTATTATTATTGTTATTAACTATTATTATTGTGTGGTTTTAGTATATGGCAAAAATATAGACTATAACTCCACTAATTTTGCAATAATAATGATAACGAATTGAATACTGATGATAATAATTGCAATAGTGATGATAATGATGAATGATAATGATGATAATGAGATAATGATGATGATAACGATAAAAAATGATTGATATCATAATAATGATGAGCATAATACAGGAATTGTGTCCATATAATCATATAAAAAAGTGTATAAGAAAAAAACACATTCCCCAAAATTCGAAAAAGCGGCAAAATCTAGCGAATATAAGCCTTTTGAGAGTATACTCCAAAATGACGTTTTTTCGATTTCTTTGGGTTATTTTCGGCAATTATTAGGGTAATAATGATATATTAATTATTATTTATTAATCATAAAATAATGAGATAAAAGTGAGAATAAAGAGAATTTTGATAACATTGAATAGTTTAATATATATTATTATTATTACTATGTTATATATTTTATTATATTATTATTTTATTATTATATTATTATTATTTTACTTTTATATTCATAATTATTAGACAAATCTAAAATAACTATATAATTAAAATAATAATAAAATATAAGTATAATAATAATAATGCTGTGGTTATATTGTTATTAATTATTATTGTTTTTTTACATTATTATATATTTACTGGTAGTATAATTGCAAAAATAATATTATAACAGAATAATTACAGTAATAAATAATTAAGATAATGATATAAATAATTATTCATAAAATCAGTTAAATTTTTGTTATATTATTGTTATTTCTATTATTATGTTGTGGTTATTAGATTATTGTAAAAATATATACTAAAATACAATAATTGCAATAATAATGAAACAATGCAATAATGATGATAATAATTTCAAAAGATGAAATGATGATGAAATGGATAATGATGATGATAAAAGATAATAAAGATGATAATCATGATAATGATGATGATAATAACAGGAATTGTGTCATATATATATAAAAAAAGGTATAAGAAAAACATTCCCAAAAGTCGAAAAAGCGGCAAAATCTAGCGAATATATAGCCTTTTGAGAGTATACTCCAAATGACGTTTTTTTTCGATTTCTTTGGTGATTTCGGCAATTATTAGGGTAATAATGATAATAATTACCAGAATTGTATTAATTCATACCAATAATGATGATAAAAGTGAAATAAAGAGAATTTGATAACATTTGAATATTATTAAAATTATTATTTATTATTATTATTATTATTATTATTATTATTATATATTATTATCATTATTATTATTACTATATCTTAATTATTAGTATCATTGCCAAAAAATCTATTATATCTGTAATAATAACAATAATAAAATAAGTATAAGTATAATACTAATAATGCTAGTGGTTATAAATTGTTATTAGTATGATTATTGTTTATTATTATCCTTTATTATTATTGGTATATGGTAGTTATAATTGCAAAAACTACTTATTAAACAGTAAAATAGTTACAGTAATAACGTACTAATTAAGTAATGATATAAAATAATTATTATAAAACGAGTATTATTGTTATATTATTGTTATTTACTATTATTAGGCGTGGTTATTTAGTATTATTGCAAAAAATATATATATACTCCAATAATTGCAAATAATAATGATAAACAATTGCATTAATGATGATAAATAATTTGCAATAATGATGATAATGATGATGATAATGAGGATAATGATGATAATGATGATGATAACGAAATAATGATGATAATCATGATAATGATGATGATAATAACAGGAATTGTGTCCATATATAATATAAAAGGTATAAGACAAACATTCCCAAAAAAGTTCACTGAAAAAGCGGCAAAAATCTAGGAAGATAGCCTTTTGAGAGTATACTCAAAATGACGTTTTTCGATTTTCTTTGGTGATTCAAGGCAATTATTAGGGTAATAATGATAATAATTACCAGAAATGTATTTAATCATCACAATAATGATGATAAAAGTGAGAATAAAGAGAATTTTGATAACATTTGAATATTTATTAAAATTATTATTTATTAGTTATTATTATATTTTTTTATCATTATTATTATTATTATTATAATTATTATTATTATTATACTATTATCTTAATCACTAGGTGTGGTTATCATGCAAAAAATCTATATATCTGTAGTTAATAACAATAATAATAATAAAGTATAAGTATAATAATAACGCATAGCTAGTGGTTATAAAAGTGTTATTAGTATTAAATTATTGTTATTGATTATCATTATTATTTGATTTGACTGGTAGTATAAATGCAAAAAAATATTATAACAGTAATAATTACAGTAATAACGATACTAATTAAGATAATGATATAAATAATTATTTATAAAACTCGTTATATGTATTATTATTGTTATACTATTATATTGTTGTGGTTTAGGATTATTGCAAAAATATATACTATAACTCCAATAATGCAATAATAATGATAACAATTGCAATAATGATGATAATAATTGCATAATGATGATAATGATGATGATAAATGATGATAATGATGATGATAACGATAAAATGATGATATCATGATAATGATGATGATAAAACAGGAATTGTGTCCAAATATAATATAAAAAGGTATAAGAAAAACATCCCAAAAGTCGAAACAAGCGGGCAAAATCTAGCGAAATGTAGGCTTTTGAGAGTATACTCCAAAATGACCGTTTTTTTCGATTCCTTGGTGATTTTCGCAATATTAGGGTAATAATGATTAATAATTACCCGATTGTATTAATCATAACAAATGATGAGTAAAAGTGAGAATTAAGAGAATTTGATAACATTGGAATATTATTAAAAATATTATTATTATTATATTATTATTATTATTATATTATTATTTTATATATATTATTATTATTATTATTTATATTAGTATTATTACTATTATGTTTAATTATTAGTATCATTGCCAAAAAATCTATTATATCTGTAATAATAACAATAAATAATAATAAAGTATAAGTATAATAATAAATAATGCATAGTGGTTATAATATTGTTATTAGTATTAATTCATTGCTATTATTATATGATTATTATTTATACTGGTAGTATAATTGCAAAAATTAAATTATATAACAGTAATAATTTACTGTAATAACGATGCCTAATTAGGCTAATGAATATAAATAATTATAAAAAATCGTTATATGTTAGTATAGTTATTTGTTATTACTTATATTATTGTTGTGGTTTATAGTATTATGCAACACTATATACTATAACTCCAATAATTGCAATAATAATGTAACATTGCAATAATGATGCTAATAACATTGCAATAATGATGATAATGATGATGATAAGATGATAATGATGATAATGATGGATGATAAGGATAATAATGATGATAATCATGATACAATGCTTCTGATAATAACGGAAATTGTGTCCATATATAATATAAAAAAGTATAGAAAAACATCCCACACGTCCCCCCAAAAAGCGGCAAAATCTAGCGAAAATATAGCCTTTGAGAGTATACTCCAAAATAACGTTTTTCGATTTCTTTGGTGATTTCGGCAGTATTAGGGTAATAATGGATAATAATTACCAGAAGTGTATAAATCAAAAACAATAATATGATAAAAGTGAGTGAGAATAAAAGAGAATTTTGATAACATTTTTGAATAGTATTAAAAATTATATTATATTTATTATTCTTATTATTATTATTAATTATTATTAGTATTATTATTATTATTAGTATTATTAGTATTATTATTACTATATCTTAATTATAGATCATTCCAAAAAATCTTTTATATCTGTAAATAATAACAATAATAATAATAGTATGAGTATTAATAATAATAATATAGTGGTTATAATATTGTTAATATATTATATTGTTATTAATATAATTCATTATTATTTTGTAAGGTAGTATAATTGCAAAAATACATTATTATAACAGTAATAATGAAACAGTAATAAAACGATACTAATTAAGATAATGATATAAATTAATTCCTTATAAAATCCGTTATTATTGTTATTATTATTGTATAATATTATTATTGTGTGGTTTATTAGTATTATTGCAAAAAATATATCCTATAACTCCAATAATTGCAAAATAATGATAACAATTGCAAATAATGATGATAATAATTGCAAATAATGATGATAATGATGATGATATGAGATCCAAGGATGATAATGATGATGATAACGATAATAATGATGATAATCATGTAATGATGATGAAATAACAGGAATTGTTTTGTCCATATATAATATAAAAAGGTATAGAAAAACATTCCAAAGTCGAAAAAAAGCGGCCCAAAAATTAGCGAAATATAGCCTTCCGATGAGTATACTCCAAAACGACGTGTTTTCGATTCTTTGGTGATTCCCCGGCAATTATTAGGGTAATAATGATAATAATTACCAGAATTCGTATTAATCATAACCATAATGATGATAAAAGGAAAATAAAGAGATTTGGATACATTTGAATATTATGAAAAGTATTATTAATTATTATTATTATTATTCTTATTATTCTTATTATTATCATATATTATTATCCATTATTATAGATTATATTTATTATTATTATCATTATTACTAATTATCTTAATGATTAGTTATCATTGCCAAAAAATCTATTTATATCTGTAATGAATAACAAATAATTAATAATAAGTATAAAGTATAATAATAACATGTAGTGGTTATAATATGTTATTAGTATTATTAGTGTTATTATTATCATTATTATTATTTTGTACTGGTAGTATAATTGCAAAAATAATTATTATAACAGTAAATAATTAAGTAATAACGATACTAATTAAAGACTGATAGAAAATAATTATTATAAAATCGTATGAGTGTTTATTATTATTGTTATTTATATCATTATTGTGCGTGGTTATAGTATATTGCAAAAAATATAGACTATAACTCAAATAATTTGCAATAATAATGATAAACAATTCAATAATTGATGATAATAATTGCAATAATTGATGATAATGATGAGATAATGATGATAATGATGATCTGATAACGATAATAAAGATGATACTCATGATAATGATGATGATAATAACAGGAATTGTGTTCATATATAATATAAAAAAAGGTATAGAAAAACATTTCCCAAAAAGTCGAAAACGCGGGAAAATCTAGCCGAAATATAGCTTTTGAGAGTATACTACAAAATGACCGTTTTTCGAGTTCTTTGTGATTTCGGCAATTATTAGGGTAATAATGATAATAATTACCAAGAATTGTAATGTAATCATACAAATAATGGTGATAAAAGTGAGAAAAGAGAATTTTGATACCATTTGAAAAAAAAATAAATTTATTAAAATTATTATTATTTTTATCATTTATGTATTATTATTATTATTAGTATTATTATATTTATTATTATTATTATTATTATTACTATTATCTTAATTATTAGTATCATTGCAAAAAAATCTAATTATATCTGCTAATAATAACAATAATAAATAATAAGTATCAGTATAATAATAAAATCGCGAGTGGTTATAATATGGTATTAGTATTATTATTGTTATTATTAATCATTATTATATTGTACTGGTAGTATAATTGCAAAAATAATTATCTAACAGTAATAATTACAGTATAACGATATTAATTCGATAATGATATAAATAATTATTATAAAATCGTATAGGTTATTATTTTGTTATTACTATTATTATGTTGTGGTTATTAGTATTATTGCAAAAATTTATACTATAACTCCAATAATTGCAATAATAATGATGAACAATTGCAATAATGATGATAATAATTGCAATAATGATGATTTAATGATGATGGGTAATGATGATAATGATGATGATAACGATAATAATGATGATAATCATGATAATGATGATGATAATACAGGAATTGGCCATATATAATATAAAAAAGGTATAAGAAAACATTCCCAAAGTCGAAAAAGCGGCAAAATCGAGCGAAATGTGCCTTTGAGAGTATACTCCATAATGATCCGTTTTTCGATGTCTTTGGGTGATTTCGGCAATTAGTAGGGTAATAATGATAATAATACCAGAATTGTATTAATCAACACAAAATATGATGATAAAAGTGAGAATAAGAGAATTTGTAACAACATGTGAATATTAGTAAAACCATTATTTATTTATTATATTATCTATTATTATTATTATTTTATTATTATTATTATTAATGTATTAGTATTATTATAATTACTATTTTATTATTATTATTACTATATCTTAATTATAGTATCATTGCCAAATAATATATTATATCTGTAATAATAACAATAATATAATAAATATAAGTATAATTAAAATAATGCTAGTAGTTATAATATTCGTTATTAGATTATTATTGTTATTATTTCCGTATTATTATTGGTACTCGGTAGTATAATGCAAAAATACTATTATAACAGTAATAATACAGAATAACCGATACTAATTAAGATAATGCTAAAATAATTATTATAAAATCGTTCTTATTGTTATTTATTATTGTTATTACTCTAATTATTGTTGTGTATTAGATTAGGCAAAAAATATACTATAACTACAATAATTGCAATAATAATTATAACAATAGCAATAATGAACAAAATAATTGCAATAATGAGGATAATGATGATAATGTGATATTGAGGAGAATGATGATGATAACGATAATAATGATTGATAATCATGTAAATGATGATGATAATAACCAGGAATTGTGTCCATATATAATATAAAAAGGTAATAAGAAAAACTTCCCAAAAGTCGAAAAAAGCGGCAAAATCTAGGAAAGATAACTTTTGAGAGTATACTCCAAATGACATTTTTTCGATCTTTGGTGATTCGGGCAATATTAGGATAAGTAATGATAAGAATTACCAGAATTGTATAATCATAACAATAATGAGATAAAGTGAGAAATAAAGCGAATTTGATAACATTCTGAATATTATTAAAATATATTATTATTATTTTATTATGATTATTATTATTATGATTATTATTATTATTATATTATTTTTTATTATTATTATATTATTATTATTATTATTAATTATTATTATATTATTATTATTATTACTATTATCTTAATTATTAGTATCATGCCAAAAAATCTATTATATCTGTAATAATAACAATAAAATAATAATTTATGTATAATAATAATAATGCTAGTCGGTTAATATTGTATTAGTAATATTATTATTTCTATCATTATCATTATATATTTGTACTGTAGTATAAATTGCAAAAAATAATGTATAACAGTAATAATTACGTAATAACGATTACTAATTAAGAGAATGATAAAATAATTATTATAGAACTCGTTATTATGTTATGTATTATTGTTATTACTATTATTATTGTTGTGGTATAGATTATTGCAAAAATATATTACTATTAAACTCCAATAAATTACAATAATAATGATAAAATTGCAATAATGATGATAATAATTGCAATAATGATGATACTGATGATGATAATGATGATTAATGATGATGTATACAGCTAATAAGATGATAATCATGATAATGATGATGAGAATAACAGGAATGTGTCCATATATAATATAAAAAAAAACATTCCCAAAAGTCGAAAAAGCGGCAAAATCTAGCGAAATATAGCCTTTGAGAGTTAACTCAAAATGACGTTTTTTCGATTCGTTGGTGATTTCCAGAAATTATTAGGGTAATAATGATTATATTACCGAATTGTATTAAGCATAACAAAATGATGATAAAAGTGAGAATAAAGCGATTTTGATAACATTTGATATTATTTAAAATTATTATTATATTAGTATTAGTATTATTAGTATTAGTATATTATTATATTATTATTATTATTATTATTAATTATTATTATTATTATTATTACTATATCTTAATTATTAGTATCATTGACAAAAAAATTATTATATCGTAATAATAAAATAATAATAATAAAGTATAAGTATAATAATATAATGCTAGGGTTATATATGTATTAGTATTATTATTGTTTATTATTATCATTATTATTATTTGTACTGGTAGTATAATTGCAAACATAATTATTATAACAGTAATAATTGCAGTAATAAAAACGATACTAATTAGATAATGATATAAAAAATTATTATAAAATCGTTATATGTTATTATTATTGTTATTACTGATTATATGTTGTGGTTATTAGTATTATTGCAAAAATATATACTATAACATCAATAATTGCAACAATAATGATAAACAATTGCACTAATGAATGATACTAATTGCAATAATGATGATAATGATGATGATAATGATGATAATGATGATAATGATGACTGATAACGATAATAATTGATGATAATCATGGATAATGATGATGATAATAACAGGAATTGTGTCCATATATAATATAAAAAAGGTATAGAAAAACATTCCCCAAAAGTCGAAAAAGCGGCAAATCGAAGCGAAATGTAGACTTTTGAGAGTATACTCCAAAATGACGTTTTTCGTATTCTTTGGTGATTTCGGCATTATTAGGGTAATAATGATAAAAATTACCAGAATTGTATTAATCATAACAATAATGATGATAAAAGTGAGAATAAAAGGAGAATTTTGATAACATGAATATTATAAAATTATTATTCTTATTGATTATTATTATCTATAATTATAGTATTTTTATATTATTATTATTATGATTATTATTATTATTATATTATTAATATTATGTTAATTATTAGTATCATTGCAAAAAATCTAATTATATCAGTAATAATAACAATAATAATAACTCAAGTGGCATAAGTATAATAATAATAATGCTAGTGGTTATTAATATTGTGATTAGTATTGCAGTATTGTTATATTATTAGTATATTATATTATTTGTAATGGTAGTATAATTGCAAATAATTATTATAACAGTAATAATACAGTTTATAACGATACTAATTAAGATAATGATTATAAATAATTATTATAAAATCGTTATTATTGTATTATTATTGTTATTACTATTATTATTGTTGTGGTTATATTATTATTGCAAAAATATATACTATACCTCCAATAATGACATAATAATGCTAACAATTGCAATAATGATGATAATAATTGCAATAATGAGATAAATGCTGATGATAATGATGATAATGAGATAATGATGATGATAAGGATAATAATGAGTAAATCATGATAATGATGATGATAATAACAGAATTGGGTCCATATCTAATATAAACAAAAAAGGTATAAGACAAACATTCCCAAAAAGTCAAAAAAGCGGCAAAATCTAGCGAAAAATAGGCTTTTGAGAGTATACTCCAAAATGACTGTTTTTTCGATTTCTTGTTGATTTCGGCAATTCTTAGGGTATATGATAAACAATTCCCAGAATTGTACTAAATCATAAAATAATGATGATAAAAGTGAGAATAAAGAGAATTTTGATAACATCTTGAATATTATTAAAATTATTATTATTTTATTATTATATTATTATTATTATTATTATATTATTATTATTATATTATTATTATTATATATATCTTATTATTATTACTATTATCTTAATTATTTAGGATCATTGCACAAAATCTATGAGAGATGTAATAATAACAATAATATAATAAGGATAAGTATAAATATAATAATGCTTGTGTTATAATATTGGTTATTTAGTATTATTATGTATATTATCATTATTATTATTTGTACTGGTAGTATTAATTGCAAAAATAATTATTATAACAGTAATAATTCTACAGTAATCAACGATACTAAATATAAGAATCATATATTAAATTAATTATTATAAAAATCGTGATTATTGCTATTATTATTGTATTACTATTATTAGTGTTGTGGTTATTAGTATTATTGCAAAATATATACTATAACTCCATAAATTGCCAATATTTATTGATACAATTGCTATAATGATGATAATAATTGCAATATTTATCATAATGATGAGATTAAGATGATGATGCATGATAATGATGATGATAACGATAATAATATGATAATCATGATATGATGATGATAATACAGGATTGTGTCCATTATAATATAAAAAAGGTATCAGAAAAATTCCCAATTCGTCGAAAAAGCGGCAAATCTAGCGAAATATAGCCTTTTTGAGAGTATAACTCCCAAAATGACGTTTTTTCCTATTTCCTTTTGTGATTTCGGCAATTTTAGGGTATAATGATAATCTTACCAGCATATATTAATCATAACAATATGACTGATAAACGTGAGATAAGAAATTTGGATAACATTTGAATAGGATTAAAATTATTATTATAATTATTATTATTATTATTATTATGATTATTATTCTATGATATTCGTATTATTATTATTATCTTATTATTATTATTACTATTCATCTTACTTATTAGTATCATTGCCAAAAAATCTATTATATCGTAATAATCACAATCATAATAATAAGTATAGGTATAATATAAAATGCTAGTGTTTATAATATTGTTATTAGTATTATTGTTATTGTTTATTTATTATCATTATTATTATTTGTACTGGTAGTATAATTGCAAATAATTATTATAACAGTACTAATTACAGTAATAACGATACTATAGATAATGATATAAATAATTATTATACAATCGCTATATTGTTATTATTATTGTTCTACTATTACTTATTGTTGTGGTTATTAGTATTATTGGCAAAAATATATACTAGACCTCCATACTTTGCAATAATAATATAACAATTGCATAATGATTAATAAGAATTGCAAATAATGATGATAAATGATGATGATAATGATGATAATGATGATGATAACGATTACTAAAGTGATTCATGATAAGGATGATATAATAACAGGAATTGTGTCCTAATATAATATCAAAAAGGTATCAGAACAACTCCCTAAAATCGAAAAGCGGCAAATCTCTAGCGAATATAGCCTTTTGAGAGTATACTCCAAATGGACGTTTTTTCGATTTCTTTTGGTGATTTCGGCATTATTAGGGTAAATAAATGATAATAATTACCAGAATTGTATTAATCATAACAATAATGATGATAAAAATGAGAATCAAGAGAATTTGATAACATTTGAATATTATTAAACATTATTATTATTATTATTATTATTATTATTATTATTTTATTAATTATTATTATTTTATTTTAATATTATTATTATTATTATTACTATTATCGTAATTATTATATCATGTTGCCAAAAAATCTTTATATCTGTAATAATAACAATCATAATAATAATATAATAAATAATAATAATGCTAGTTTATAATATTGTTATTAGTAGTATTATTGTTATCATTATCATTTATTATTATTTGTACTGGTTAGTATAATTGCAAAAATATTATTATAACCGTATAATTACAGTAATAACGATACTATTAAGATAATGATATAACTAATTATTATAAAATTCGTTATATTGTTATTATTCTTGTTTATTACTATTATATTGGTTTTGGTTTATTAGTATTATTGCAAAAATATATACTATAACTCCAATAATTGCAATTAATAATGGTTCACAATTGCAATAATGATTATAATAATTGTAATAACTGAGATAATGATGAGATAATGATGATATGATGATAATGATGATATACTATAACAATGATGATAATCCGATAACGAGATGATAATAACAGGAATATTGTGTCCATATATAATATAAAAAAGGTATAAGAAAAACATTCCAAAAGTCGAAAAAAGCGCAAAATCTAGCGAAATATAGCTTTTGAGAGTATGCTCCAAAATGACGTTTTTTCATTTCCTTGGTGATTTCGGCAATTATTACGGGTAATATGATAATCATTTACAAGAATTGTATTAATCATAACAATAATGAGAGAAAGTGAGAACAAAGAGAATTTTTGATAACATTTGAATATTATTAAAATTATGATTATTATTATTATTATTATTATTATTAATTATTATTATTTTATTATTATCATTTATTATTAATTATTATTATTATTATTATTATTAGTATTATTTTATATTATTATTATTATTATTATTTATTATTAATTATGACTTAATTTATTATTACTATATCTTAATTATTAGTATCTGCCAAAACTCTTATTATATCTGTAATAATAACAATAATAATAATAAGTATAAGGATAAATAATAATATGCTAGTGGTTAAATCTTGTTATTATTATAAGAAAGGTTTATTGTTATTATTATCATTATTATTAGTGTACTGGTAAGTATAAATTGGCAAAAATAATTCTATAATCATAATAATTACAGTTATACTGTACTAATTAGATAATGATATAAATACATTATTATAGAAGCGTTATTATTGTTCTTATTATTGTTATTACGATTTTATTGTTTGTGGTTATTAGTATTATTGCAAAAATAGTATATATGACTCCGAATAATTGCAATAATAATGATGACAATTGCATAATGATGATATAATTGCAATAATGATGATATTATGATAATGTGATAAATGATGATGATCACGATAAAACAGATGTTAATCAAGATAATGATGATGAATAGACAGGAGATTGTGTCCATATATAAATAAAAAGGTATAAGAAAAACATTCAAAAGTCGAAAAAGCGTCAAATCGAGCGAAATATAGCTTTTTGAGAGTATACTCCAAAATGACTTTTTTTCGATTTCTTTGTGATTTCGGCATTATTAGGGTAATAATGTAATAATTACCAGAATTGTATTCAATCATAACAATACTGATGAATTAAAGTGAGAAATAAGAGAATTTTGATAACATTTGAAAATTATTAAAATTATTTATTATTATTATTATTATTATTATTATGATTATTATTAGTATTATTATTATTCTTCTTATGATTATTATTCTTATTATTATTATTATTATTATTATTATTATTATTATTACTATTATCTAATTATTATATCATTGCCAAAAAATCTATTATATCGTAATAATAACAATAATAATAATCAATATAAAAAAGTAAAAAAATAAATAATAATAATCTAGTAGTTATAATATTGTTATTAGTATTATTTTGTTATTATTATCATTTATTATTATTTGTACTGGTATATAATTGCAAAATTAATTATTATTAACCTTATAACTTACAGGAATAACGATACTAATTAAGATAATGATGTAAATAATTATTATACAATCGTTATTATGTTATTATTATTGTTACTACTATTATTATTGTTTGTTATTGTAATTATTGCAAAAATATATACTATAACTCCATAATTGCAATAATAAATATAAAACATTTGCAATAGTGATGATATAATTGCAATAATTGATGATAATGATGATCATGATGATAATGATGATAAGGATGAGGATAACGATAAGAATGATGATAATCATAATAATGATGATGCTTAATAACAGGAATTGTGTCCCTATATAATATAAAAAAGGTATAAAGAAAAACATTTCCAAGTCGAAAAAGCGGCCAAATCTTGTCAAATATGCCTTTTGAGAAATATAGTCCAAAATGAATTTTTTGATTCTTTGGTGATTTCGGCAATTATTAGGGTAATAATGATAATAATTACCAGAATTGTTATTAATCATAACAAATAATGATGATAACAGTGATAATAAGAGAATTTTGATAACATTTGAATATTTTAAAATTATTATTATTATTATTTATTATTATTAATTATTATTATTATTATTATTATTTTTATTATTATTATGATTATTATCATTATTATTATTATTATTATTATTTATTATTACTATTTCTTCTAATTATTAGTATCATTGGCAAAAAATCTATTATATCTGTATCATACAATAATGATAATAATTATATGTATATAATGATAATGCTAGTGTTATAATATTGTGTATTAGTATTATTATTATTTCTATTATTTCGATTATTATTATTTGTACTGGTAGTTGATTGCAAAAATATTATTATAACAGTACTAATTACAGTAATACGATACTAAGTAGATAATGATATAAATAATTATTATAGAATCGTTATTATTGTTTATTATTATTGTTATTACTATTATTATTGTTTTGTGGTTATTATTATTATTGCAAAAATATATACTATAACTCCATAATTGCAATATAATGATAACAATTGCAATAAGATGATATAATTTCAATAATTGCTGATAATGATGCTGAAATGATGATAATGATGATGATACGATTAATAATGAGGATAATCATGATAATGATGAGATAATAACAGGATTGTGCCTATATAATATAAAAAAAGGTCTAAAAAAACATTCCCAAAAGTCGAAAAAGCGCAAAATCTAGCGAAATATAGCCTTTTGGAGAGTATACTCCAAATGACGTTTTTTTCGATTTCTTTGGTTTTCGGCAATTTTGGGTATAATTATAATAATACCATAATTGTAATTAATCATAACAATAATGATGATAAAAGTGAGAATAAGAGAATTTTTGATAACATTTTAATATTATTTACAATTATATTATTAGTATCATTATTCTTATTATTATTATTATTATTATTATTATTATTGATTATTATTATTCATTATTATTGATTATTATTACTATTATCTTAATTATTATATCCTTGCCAAAAAATCTATTTTATATCTGTAATAATAACAATAAGATAATAAGTATAAGTATAATAATACATAATGCATAGTGGTTATACTAATTGTTATTCGTATTATTATTGTTATTATTAATCATATTATTATTTGTACTGTAGTAATAAATTTGCAAAAATAATTCATATACAGTATAATTACTGTAATAACGATACTAATTAAGATAATGATATAAATAATTTTAAAAATCGCTATTATTGTTATTAATTATGTTATTACTATTTAATTATTGTGTGTTATTAGTATTATTTCAAAAAATATACTATACTCCATAATTGCAATAATAATGATAACAATTGCAATAATGATGATACTAATTGCAATAATGATGATAATGATGATGAAATGATGATAATGTGATACTGATGTGATAACATAATAATGCTGATAATCATGATAATGAGATGATAATAACAGAATTGTTCATCTATAATTAAAAAAGGTTAGAAAAACATTCCCGAAAAAGTCGAAAAAGCGGCAAATCTAGCCAAATATAGGCCTTTTGAGAGTATCTCCACAATTGACGTTTTTTTTTCGATTTCCTTTGGTGGATTTCGGCAATTATTAGGGTAATAATGATATAATTACCAGAATTGTATTAATCATAACCATAATGATGATACAGTGAGAATAAAGAAGAATTTTGATAAACATTTGAATTTTATTAAAATCATTATTATTATTATTGTTATTACTATTATTATTGTTATTATTATTATTTATTTTTTTTTTTTATTGTTTTTATTATTATTATTATTATTATTTATATTATTATATTATTAGTATTATTATTATTACATGATCTTTAATTATTAGTATCATTGGCCAAAAATCTATTATATCTGTAATAATACAATATAATAATAAGTATAAGTATAATAATAATAATGCTAGTGTGTTAAATATTGTTATTAGTATTATGATTGTTATTATTTATCATTATTATTATTTGTATGGTAGTAATAATTTGCAAAATAATTATTTAACAGTAAAAATTACAGTAATAACGATACTAATTAAGATAGTGATGTAAATAATTATTATAAAATCGTTTATTATTGTTATATTATTGTTTATGACTATTATTATTGTTGTGGTCATTAGTATTATTGCAAATATTATACTATAACTCATATAATTGCGAATAATAATGAGACATTTTCAATAATGATGATAATAATTGCAATATGATTATAATGATTGATGATACTGATGATATGCTGATAATGATTATGATAACGATAATAATGATGATAATTCATGATAAATGAGATATAATACTGGAATTGTGTTCCCATTTTAATATAAAAAAGGTATAATAAAAACTTCCAAACGTCGAAAGCGGCAAAATCTAGCCAAATAAGCCTTTTGAGAGTATACTCCAATGACGTTTTTGTGCAGGGGGGGGGAGGACCTTTTCTTTGTGATTTCGGCATTATAAAGGTTAATATGATAATAATTACCAGAATTGTAAATTATCATAACATATGATGATAAAGTTGAGATAGAAGAGAATTTGATAACATTTGAATATTATTAAATTATTATTCTTATTATTATTATTATTATTATTTTAATTATCATTATTAATTATTATTATTATTGATGTTATTATTAATTATTATTATTATTATTATTATTATTATTATTATCATTATTATTATTATTACTATTATCTTAATTATTAGTATCATTGCCATAAAATCTATATATCTGTAATAATAACACAATAAATAATAAGTATAAGTATAATAATCATAAATGCTAGTGGTTTTATAGATATTGTTATTAGTATTATTATTGTTCTTATTATCATTATTATTATTTGTACTGGTAGTATATTCAAAAATAATTATTCTAACAGTAATATTTCAGTAATAACGTACTAATTAAGAATCATGATATAAAATTAATATATAAAATCGTTTTATTTTTATATTATTGTTATTACTATCATTATTTTTTGTGGTTATTATATTATTGCAAAAACATATACTATACCTCAAAAATTGCAATAATAATGAATAACAATTGGCAATTATGATGATAATAATTGCAATAATGATGATAATGCTGAGATAATGATTATAATGGATGATATGATGATGATAACAGATAATAATGATATAGATCATGATAATGTGAATTAATACAGGAAAAGCGGCAAAATCTAGCGAAATATATCCTTTTGAGAGTATATCTCCAAGATGACGGTTTTTTCGATTCTTTGTTGATTTCGGACTTATTAGGTAATAATGATAATAATTACCAAATTGTATTAATATAAAAAAGTAATAAAATAAAACATTCCCTAAAGTCGAAAAAAAGAGCGGCAAAATCTAGCGAAATATCCCTTTTCAGAGTATACTCACAAAATACGTTTTTGTCAGGGGGGGGGGGGGGGGATTTCTTGGTGATTTCGCAATTATTAGTATAATGATAATCATTACCAGAATTGTACTAATCATACATAATGATGAATAAAAGTGAGCATAAAGAGAATTTTTATAACAAGTTGAATATTATTAAAATTATAATTATTAATATTATTATATTATTATTATTATTATTATTATTATTATTATTATTTATTATTATTATTATTATTATTCTTTTTACTATTTATCTTAATTATTAGTATCATTGCAAAAATCTATTATATCTGTCAATAAAATAACAATAATATAATAAGTAAAGTATAATACTAATAATGCTATTGGTTATATATTTTTTTATTAGTATTATTATTGTTATTATTATCATTATTATTATTTGTACTGGTAGTAAAATTGCCAAAATAATTATTATAACAGTAATAAATTACAGTAATAACGATACTAACTAAGATAATGATATAAATAATTATTATAAAATCGTTATTATTGTTATTATTATTGTTTTTTACTATTATTATTTTTGTGGCTTTTAGTTTTTATTGCAAAAATATATCCCATAACTCCAATAATTGCAATAATAATGATAACAATTGCAATAATGATGATAATATTGCAAAAATGATGATAATGATGATGATAATGATGATAATGATGATAATGATGATGATAACGATAATAATGATGATAATCAGGATAATGATGATGATAATAACAGGAATTGTGGGCCATATATAATATAAAAAAGGTTAGAAAAACATTCCCAAAAGTCGAAAAAGCGGCAAAATCTAGCGAAATTAGCCTTTTGAGAGTATACTCCAAATACGTTTTTTTCGATTTCTTTGGTGATTTCGGCAATTATTAGGGTAAAATGATAATAATAACCAGAATTGTATTAATCATAACAATAATGATGATGAAAGTGAGAATAAAGAGAATTTTGATAAAATTTGAAATTATTAAAATTATTATTATTATTATTATTATTATTATTATTATTATTATTATTATTATTATTATTATTATTATTATTACTATTATCTTAATTATTAGTATCATTGCCAAAAAATCTATTATATCTGTAATAATAACAATAATAATAAAGTATAAGTATAATAATAATAATGCCCAGTGGTTATAGTATTGGTTATTAGTATTATTATTGTTATTATTATCATTATTATTATTTTTACTAGGAGTATAATTGCAAAAATAATTATTATAACAGTAATAATTACAGTAAAAACGATACTAATTTAAAATAATGATATAAATAATTTTTTATAAAATCGGTATTATTGTTATTATTATTGTTATTACTATTATTATTGTTTTTGGTTTATTAGTATTATTGCAGAAATATATACTATAAAATCCAATAATTGCAATAATAATGATAACAATTGCAATAATGATGATGATAATTGCAATAATGATGATAATGATGAATGATAACTATGATAATGATGATGATAACGATATAAAGATGGTAATAATGATAATGATGATGATAATAACAGGAATTGTGTCCATATATAATACAAAAAAGGCTAAGAAAAAACATTACCAAAAGTCGAAAAAGCGGCAAAATCTAGCGAAATATAGCCTTTTGTGAAACGAAAAATGATATAATCATGATAAATATGATAAAAACAGGGTTGTGTCCATATATAAATAAAAAAAAGGGATAAGAAAAACTTCCCAAAAGCGAAAAAGCGGCCAAAAACTAGCGAAAAAAAATACCTTTTTAGAGGTAACCCAAAAAGACGTTTTTTTTTATTTCTTTTTTGATTTCGGCAATTTTAGGGTAATAAGTAATAATTACCAGAATTGTATTAATCTAACATAAAGAGATAAAAGTAGAATAAAAAGGGAATTTTGATAAATTTGAAATTTTTTAAAAATTTTTATTATTTTTATTTTTTATTATATTATTATTTTTTATTATTTTAAATTTTTATTATTATTATTATTATTATTATTATTATTCTATTATCTTAATTTTTAGTTCCCCCTTTCCAAAAAATCTATTATTCTTAATTTAAAAAACAATATTAAAAATAAGATAAGTATAAAAATAAAAATGCTAGTGGTTATAATTTGTTATTAGATTATTTTATTTTTTATTATCATTATTATTATTTTTACTGGTAGTATAATTGCAAAAATAATTTTTATAACAGTAATAATTTCAGAATAACGATATAATTAAATAATGATATAAAAAATTATTTTATAATGTTATTTTGTTTTTATTTTTGTTATTACTATTTTTTATTGTTGTGTTTTTATATTTTTGCAAAAAATATACTATAACCCAATAATTGCAATAATTGAAACAATTGCAATAAATTATGATAATTATTTCAAAATATGATAAAGATGATGATAAAGATGAAATGATGTAATGATGAGATAACGATAATAATGATGATAATAACAGGAATTGTGTCCATATTAATATAAAAAAGGATAAAAAAAACATTCCCAAAAATCGAAAAATCGGCAAAAAACTAGCGAAATAAGCCTTAGAGAGTACACTCCAAAAAAGACGTTTTTTTGATTTCTTTTGGGGTTTTGGCAATTATTAGGGGAAAAATGTAAATTACCAAATTTTATTTAAACATAAAAATAATGTGATAAAAGTGAGAATAAAAAAATTTTATAACATTTGAATATTATTAAAAATTTTTATTATTTATTTTTATTATTTTTAATTATTTTATGTATTATTATTTTTATTTTTTATTATTATTATTATTATTACATTACTTTTATTAGTACATTGCCCCAAAAAAACTTTTTAACTGTAATAATAAAAAATAAAAAAATAATTTTAATATAAAAATAATAAAGTTGGGTTTTAATATTTTTTTTAGTATTTTATTTATTATTTCATTATTTTTATTTTTTTAGGTAGTAAAATTGCAAAAATAATTATTAAACAGTAATAATTACAGTAATAACGATACTAACTAAAAAAGATATAAATAATTATTATAAAAACGTTATTTTTGTTATTATTATTGTTTTTATATTATTATTGTTGTGGCTTTAGTTAATTGCAAAAAATATATCTTAACTCCAATATTGCAATAAAAATATAACAATTGCAAAATGATGATAATAATTGCAATAATAGATAAAAGATGATGATAAAGATGATAATGATGATAATGAGATGATTTAAAGTAAAAATGATGAAATCTGATAATGAGATGATAATAAAAAAGAATTGTGTCCATATAAATATAAAAAAAGGTATAAAAAAAAACATTTCCCAAAACGAAAAAGCGGCAAAATCTAGGAAAATAGCCTTTTGAGAGTATACTCCAAAAAGCGTTTTTTCGATTTTTTTTGGTGATTTCGGCAAATTTTTAGGGTAAAAATGAAAAATTTCCAAATTGTATTAATCATAACAATAAAAGAGATAAAAATGAGAAAAAAAGAATTTTATAAAATTTGAATATTATTAAAATTATTATTATTATTATGATTTTATTATTCTTTAGTATTTTATTATTATTATTATTATTATTATTAGATATTATTATTACTATTATCTTAATTTGTATCATTGCCAAAAAAATCTATTATATCGAATAATAAACAATAATAATAATAAAGTAAAGTATAATAATAATAATGCTAGTGGTTATAATAATTGTTATTAGGATATTATTGTTATTATTATAATATTAGTATTGTTACTGGTTGTATAATTGCAAAAATAATAATTATAAAGTAAATTGATAACAGTAATAAAGCGATACTAATTAAGATAATGATATAAATAATATGATAAAAATCGTTATTATTGTTATTATTAGGATTGTTATTACTTTCTTATGTGTTGGGGTTATTTAGTTATTATTGAAAAAATACTATACTATACTCAATAATTGCAATATAATGATACAATTGACAATAATGATGATAAAAATTGCAAAATGATGCTAATGATGATGATAATGATTGAAATGATGATAATGATGATTGATAACGATAATAATGATGATAATCATGAATTGATGTGATAATAACAGGAACTGTGTCCATATATTATAAAAAAAGGTATAAGAAAAGCATTACCAAAGTCGAAAAAGCGGCAAAATCTAGCCGAAATATAGCTTTTGAGAGTATACTCCAAATACGTTCATCGATTTCTTTGGTGATTTCGGCAATTATTAGGTATAATGATAATAATTACAGAATTGTATGAATCATAACAATAATGACTGAAAAAGTGAGAATAAAGAGAAATTTTGATAACATTTGAATATATTATAATTATCATTATTATGATTATTGTTATTATCATTATGTCTATTATTATTATGATATATATTATTATTTATATTATTTATTATTATATTATTAGTATTATTATACTATTATCATTAATTATTAGTATCATTGCCAAAAAAATCTATTATATCTTAATAACTAAACAAATAAGAATAAGAAGTATAAGGTTATAAGAAATCATAATGCTAGTGGTATAGTATTGTTATTAGTATTATTATTGTTATTATTCATTATTATTATTGTACTGGTAGTATAATTGCAAAAAAAATAATATTGTAACAGTAGACTTACAGTAATAAACGATACTAATTAAGATCATGATATAAATATTATTAAAAATCGTTTATTATTGTTTATATTATGTTTATTACTATTATATTGTTGTGGTTATAGTATTATTGCAAAAAATATCTACTATAACTCCAATAATTGCAAATAATAATGATCAACAATTGGCAAGAATGATGATAATAATTTAATAATGATAATAATGATGATGATGATGGATGATAATGATGATAATGATGATGATAACGATTATAAAGATGATAATCATGATAATGATGATGATAATAACAGGAATTGTGTCCATATATAATATAAAAAAGGTTTAAGAAAAAACATTCCCACAAAGTCGAAAAAAGCGGGCAAAATCTTGCGAAATATAGCACTTTGAGAGTCTACTCCAAAATGACGTTTTTTTTTCGATTTCTTTGGTGATTCGGCCAATTATTAGGTTAATAATGATAACACAATTACCAGAATTGTACTAATCATAACAAGAATGATGATAAAACGTGAGAATAAAAGAGAATTTTGATAACATGTGAATATTATTAAAAATTCTTATTATTATTATTATTCTTATTATGATATTATCATTATTATTTATATTATTTATTATTTTAGTATTATTATTATTATTATTATTATTAATGTTATCTTAAATTATTAGTATAATTGCCAAAAAAATCTATTATATCTGTTAAATAATTAACAATACTAATAATAAAGTATAAGTTATACTAAATAAATAATGTAGTGGTTATAATTATTGTTCTAGTATTATTATTGTTATTATTATCATATTATTATTTGTACTGGTAGTATAATTACAAAAATAATTATTATAACAGTAATAATCACAGTAATATAACGATACTAATAAGATAATGATTATAAAATAATTATAATAAAATCGTTACTATTGTTTATTATTAAGTGTTATTACTATTATTATGTTGTGGTTATAGTATTATTACAAAAATATATTACTAAACTCAATAATTGCAATAATAATGATAACATTGCAATAATGATGATTAATAATTGCAATTTAATTGAGATAATGAGATATAATGATGATTTAATGATGATAATGATGATAATGATGATGATAACGATAATAAAGATGTTAATATGATAATGCTGATGATAATAAAGGGAATTGTGTCCATATATAATATAAAAAAGGTATAAGAAAAACATTCCGAAAAAGTCGAAAAAGGGCAAAATCTAGCAAAATATAGCCTTTTGAGGTATACTCCAAAATGACGTTTTTTTCGATCTTTGGGATTTCGGCAATTATTAGGGGTAATAATGATAATAATTACAGAATTGTATTAATCATAACAATAATGATGATAAAGTGAGAATAAAGAGAATTTTGGAATAACATTGGAATATTATTAAATATTATTATTACATATTATTATAATATTATTATTATTATTATTATTATTATTATTATTATTATATTATTACTATATCTTAATTATTTAGTATCATTGCCAAAAAATTCATTATATCTGTAATAATAACAATAAATAATAATAAGTATTAAGTATACTAATATAATGCTAGTGGTTATAATTATTGTATTAGTATTATTATTGTTTATTATCATTATTATTATTTGTACTGGGGGTATAATTGCAAAAGATAAATTATTATAACAGTAATAATTACGTAATAAACGATACGAATTAAAGATAATGATTGATAAAGAATTATTATAAAATTCGGATTAGTGTTTATATTATTGTTAGTACTAGTATTATTGTTGTTGTTATTAGTATTATTGCAAAAAAAATATATACTATAATCCAATAATTGCAATAATAATGATAACAATTGCAATAATGATGATAATAATTGCAATAATGATGGATAATGAATGATGATAATGATTGATAATGATGATAATGAGATGATAACGATTCAATAATGATGCTAATCATGATATGATGATGATAATAACAGGAATTGTGTCCATATATAATATACAAAAGGATAAGAAAAACATTCCCAAAAGTCGAAAAAAGTGGCAAAATCTAGCGAACTATGCTTTTTGAGAGTATATTCCAAAAAATGACGTTTTCGATTTCTTGGTGATTTCGGCAATAAGGGTAATAATGATAATAATTTACCAAAATTGTATAATAATAACATAATGATGATTTAAAGTGAGAATAAGAGAATTTTTGATAACATTTGAAGATTATTAAAATTATATTATTTATTATATTATTATTATTATTATTATTGGTAGTATTATTATTATTATTATTATTATTATTATATTATATATTATTACTACATTTTATTTATAATTTAGTAGCAGTGCCAAAAAATCTATTAGATCTGTATACTAACAATAATAATAACAAGTATAAGTATAATAATAATATATGCTAGTGGTTTATAATATTGTTATTAGTATTATTATTGTTATTATAGCATTATTATTAATTTGTACTGGTATATAATTGCAAAAATAATTATTATATCATTAATAAATCCAGTAATAACGATACTAATTAAGATAATGATATAAATAAATTAGTATTAAAATCGTCTTATTGTTATTATTATTGTATATTACTATTATTATTGTTGTGGGGTTATTAGGGTTATCCACAAAATATATACTATAACTCCACAATAATTGCAATTAATTAAGAAACAATTGCACTACTGATGATAATATTGGCAATAATAATGATGATAATGATGATGCTCATGATGATAATGATGATAATGATGATGATAACGATAATAATGATGATATTCAGGATACTGCTGAGATAATAAAGGAATTGTGTCCATACTATATCCAAACGTTATACAGAAAAACACCTTCCCACACCGTCTGTCAACGAACGTGCAAAATCTAGCGAAATATAGCCTTTTGAGAGGTATTACGCCAAAATGACGTTTCGATTTCTTTGGTGATTTTCGGCAATTATGTTAGGGTAATAATGATAATAATACCAGAATTGTATTAATCATAACTAATGATGATAAAAGTGAGAATAAACGGAATTTTGATAAACATTGAATATTACTAACAAATGATTATTATATTATTATGATTAGTATATTATTATTATTATTAATATTATTATGATTATATTATTATTAGGTACTATTATCTAATATAGTATTCATTGCCAAAAAATCTATTATATCTGTAATAATAAACAATAATTATAATAATGTGTATATGTATAATAATATAATGCTAGGGTTTATAATATTGTTATTAGTATTATTATGTTATTTATTCATTATTATTATTTGTACTGTAGTATAAGTGCAAAAATAATATTATAACATAATAATTACAGTTAATAACGATTACCCAATAAGATAAAAACGATATAAATAATATTATTAAAAATCGTTATTATTGTTATTATGATTGTTATTACTATTATTTATTTGTTGTGGTATTAGATTATGCAAAAAAATAAATATACTATAACTCCAATAATTGCAATAATAAATGATACAAATTGCAATAATGATGATAATAATTGCAATAATGATGAATAATCATGATAATGATGCATGATAATAACAGGAATTGGTAGTCCATCATAATATAAAAAAGGTATAAGAAAAACATTCCCAAAGTCCCGAAAAGCGGCAAAATCTAGCGAAATATAGCTTTGAGAGTATTACTCCAAAAATGACGTTTTTTTCGATTTCTTTGGTGATTTCGGAATTATTGGGGTAATAATGATAATTAATTCCAGAATTGTTATTAATCATAAAATAATGAAGATTAAAGGTGAGAATAAAAGAGAAATTTATAACATTTGAACTAGTATTAAAATTATCATTATTTTATTATTATTATTATCATTATTATTATTATGTATTTTTAAATTTTAAAATTTTATTTATTTTTAAATTGTTTTTTTTTATTATTATTATTAATTATATTATTATTTATTACTATTGTTTATTATTATTACTATTATCTTATTATTAGGATCATTGCCAAAAAAATCTATAGATCTGTAATAATAACAATAATAATAATAAAGTATAGTATAAGAAATAATGCTAGTGGTATAGTATGTTATAGTAGTATTATTGTCATAGTATCATTATTATTATTTGTACTGGTAGTTAATTGCAAAAATAATTATTATAAACAGTAATAAATTACAGTAATAACGATACTACTTAAGATAATGATATAAATAATTATTAGTAAAATCGTTATTATTGTTATTATTATGTTATTACTAGTATTATTGTTGTGGTTATTAGTATATTATTGCAAAACTATATACTATGAACTCCAATTAATTGCAATAATAATGATACACAATTGCAAAATGATGATATAATTGCAATAATGATGATAATGATGATGATAATGAGATAATGATGATAATGATGATGATTAACGATATATAATGATGAGAATCATGATAATGATGATGATAATAACAGGGGAATTGATTGTCCATAGATTAATATAAAAAAGGTATAAGAAAATCACTCACAAAACTCGAAAAAAAAAATGGCAACAAAATCTAGCGACATATAGCCTTGGATGAGTATACTCCAAAATGACCGTTTTTTCGCATTTCTTTGGTGATTTCGGCAATTCTCTAGGGTAATAATGATAATGATTACCAGAATTGTATTAATTCATAACAATAATGATGATAAAAGTGAGAATAAAGAGAATTGATAACATTTGAATATTATTAAAATATTATTATTATTATTATTATTATGATTTATTTCTATTATTATTATTATTCTCATTATTTATTTATTATTATTATGAGTATCATTATAATTATTACTATTATCTTAATTATTAGTATCATTGCCAAAAAAAATCTATTATATCTGTAATAATAACAATAATAATAAAAGGTATAAGATAATACTACATAATGCTAGTGGTATATATATTGTTATTAGTATTATTATCTGTTATTATTATCATATTATTATTTGTACTGGTAGTATAATTGCAAAATAATTATTAAAACAGATAATAATTACAGTAATACGATACTAATAAGTTAATGATATAAATAATTATTTATAAAATCGTTATTATTTTATTATTATTGTTATTAATCTTATTATTGTTGTGTTATTAGTACTTATTTCAAAAATATATACCTATAACTCCAATAATTGACCTAATAATGATAAAAAATTGCAATAATGGATGATAAGAATTGGCAAGAATGATGATACATGATGATGATAAGATGATTAATGTGATAATGATGATGCTAAGATAAAATGATGATAATCATGGATTAATGATGATGATACTAAACAGGAATTGTGTCCATATATATCTAACAAAGGGTATAAGAAAAACATTCCCAAAAGTCGAAAAAAAAAAAAAAAAAAAAAGCGGCAAAATCTAGCGAAATATAGCCTTTTGAGGAGTATACTCCAAAATGACGGTTTTTTCGATATCTTTGAGATTTCGGCAATTATTAGGGTAAATATGATAAAATTACCAGAATGGTATTAATATAACAATAATGATGATAAAGGTGAGAATTAAAAGAGAATTTTGATAACATTTGATATTATTAAAATTATTATTATTATTATTATATTATTATTATGATTAGATTAGTATTATTATTATTACTTATTATTTATTATTATATATATTATTATTATTATATTATTTTTTTTCTTTGTGTAATTATTAGTATCATTTGCCAAATAATCTATTATATCTGTAATAATAACACTAATAAATAATAAAGTATAAGCATAATAATGATCATGTAGTGGTTATGTAATTATGGTTATTAGATATGATTGTGATTGATTATCATTTATTAGATTTGTACTGGTAGTAGAATTGCAAAAAAATAAGAGTATATACAGTAATAATTACAGGAAAACGATTACTTAATTAGATTAATGATATAAAATACTTTTATATAAAATCGTTTTATTTTATTATTATTGTTATTATTATTATTATTCTTATTATTATTATTATTATTATTATTAATTGTCATGATTATTACCTATTATCTATTATAGTATTCATATGCCAAAAAATTATTAATCTGTAATAATAAAACCAATAATAATAATAAAGTAAAGTATATAATAATAATGCTTAGTGGTTATCATATTTGTTATGCGTATTATTATTGTTATATTATCATGTATTATTATTTGTACTGGTAGTATAATTGCAAAAAATAATTATTATAATAGTAATAATTTACAGTAATAAACGCTACTAATAAGATATATGATATAAAATAATTATTATAAAATCGCTATTATGTTAATTATGGTTATTACTATTTATTATTGTTGTGGTAGTAGTATTATTGCAAAAAAATATATCCTATAACTCCAATAATTGCAAAATAATGATAAAAAACAATTGAAATAATGATCTATAATTGCAATAATGATGATAATTGATGATGAGAATGATGATCTAATGATAATGATGATGATAACGATAATAAATGGATGATAATCATGATAAATGATGATATAATAAACAGGAATTGTGATCCATTATAATTATAAAAAGGTTATAAGAAAAACATTCCCAAAAGTCGAAAAAAAGCGAAAATCTAGCGAAATATAGCCTTTTGAGAGTATACTCCAAAAATGAAGTTTTTTCGATTTCTTTGGGTGATTTCGCAATTATTAGGGTAATAATGATAATAATACCAAACTTTGTATAATCTAACAATAATGATGATAAAAAGTGAGAATTAAAGAGATTTGATAACATTTGAAATATTTATTAAAATTATATTATTCTATTATTATTATATTATTATTGATTATTATTATTATTCTTATTATTATTATTATTATTATTTATTATCATCTATACTATTATCTTATTATTAGTATCAATTGCCAAAAAACTATTATATCTGTAATATAACCAATAATAATAATAAGTATTTAAGTATAATAAAATAGTGTAGGGTTATAATATTGTTATAGTATTATTCTAGTGTTATTATTATCATTATTATTATTTGTATGGTAGTATTAATTGCAAAATAATTATTATAACAGTAATAATTACAGTATAATCGATACTAATTAAAGAGAATGATAAAAAATAACTTATTATAAAATCGCATTATTGTTATTATATGTGATTACTATTATTATTGTTTTTTTTATTGTGGTTATTAGGATTATTGCAAAAAATATATTACTATAACTCAATAATTCGCAATAATACTGATAACAATTGCAATAATGATGATTAAATTAATTGCAATAATGATGGATTAATGATGATGATAGAGGATAATGCATGATAATGATGATGATAAACGATAATAAATGATGATTAATCATGATAATGATGATTATAATAACAGGAATTGTGTCCATATATATATAAAAAAAAGGTTATAAGAAAAACATTCCCAAAAGTCGTAAAAAAGCGGCAAAATCTAGCGAAAATAGCCTTTTGAGAGTATTAATCAAAATGACGTTTTTTCGATTTCTTTGGTGATTTCGGCAATTATTAGGGTAATAATGTATAATAATTTACCAGAATTGTAATTAATCCAAACAATAATGATGATAAAAAGTGAGAAGAAAAGCAGAATTTTGAAACATTTGAATATTATTAAAAATCATTATTCATTATTATTATATTATTATTATTATTATTATTAGTATTCATTATTATTATTATTATTATTATTATTTTATTATTATTATTACTATTATCTTAATTCGTCGTATCATTGCCAAAAAACTATTAGATCTGTAATAAAACAATAATAATAATAAGTATAAGTATAATAATAATAATGTAGTGGTTATACATATTGTTATTAGTATTATATGTTATTATTATCATTATTATTATTGGTACTGGTAGTATATTGCAAAATTAATTATTTTTAACAGTAATAAATTTCAGTAAAACGATACTAATTAAGATAATGATAATAATTTTATAGAAAATCGTTATTAATTGTTTTTATTATGTTATTTCTATTATTATGTTTTGGGGGATAGATTATTGCAAAAATATATACTAACTCCAATAATTGGGAATAATAATGATAAAAAAATTGCAATAAAGATGATAATAATTGCAAAAATGATGATAATGATGAGTAATGATATAATGTGATAATGATGATGATAACGTAAATAAGATATATCATGATAAGATGATGATAATTAAAGGAATGTGTCCCTATATAATAAAAAAAGGTATAAAAAAAACATTCCAAAATCGAAAAAGCGCAAAATTAGCGAAATATAGCCTTTGAGAGTTACTCCAAAATGACGTTTTTCGATTTCTTTGGGTTTTTTTCGGCAATTATTAGGTAATAATGATAATAATTCCAGAATTTGTATTATCATAACATAATGATGATAAAGTGAGAAAAAGAGAATTTGATAACATTTGAATATTATTAATATTAATTATTATATTATTATATTTTTATTATATTATTATTTATTATTTTTATTATTTTTTAATTTACTATACTTAATTATTAGTATAATTGCCAAAAAATCTAATTATTCTGTAATAATAACAATAATAAAATAAGTATTAATTTTAATAATATAATGTAGTGGTTATAAAATTTTTTATTTAGTATTATTTGTTATTATTATATATTATATGTACTGGTAAATATAATTGCAAAAATAATTATTATAACAGTAATAATTACAGTAAAACGATACTAATTAGATAATTATTAAAAATTATTATAAATCGTTTTTATTGTTTTTATTATTGTTTTTACTAATTATTGTTGTGGTTTTAGTATTATTGCAAAATATATACTATAACTCCAAAAATTCAATAATAAAGATAACATTGCAATAAAGATGAAAAAAATGCAAAAATGATGTAATGATGATGATAATGATGATAATGATGATAATGTGTGATAACGATAAAAATGATG
>NW_023639083.1:0-10000 GCF_015228065.2 Penaeus monodon
ATAATAAATTTATATATATATATATATAAAATTGCTTTAATGCGTATAAAAATATTTTATATGTAATACATATATATATAATTACAAAAAAAAACAGAAAATATAACATTTATATTAAATATATAATAAATATAAAAATATTTTAAAATATATATATATATATATATAATATATAATATATTTTAATTACTAAAGATATATGTATATAATGAAAAATATACGTGAAAAATATATAAAATATAAAATAATATATATATATAATATATATAAATATAATATATAATAATAAAATTTGTGTGGTGTGTGTGTGTTGTTGTGTGTTGTGTGGGGTGTGTTGTGTGTGGTTGTGGTTTTTGTGTGTAGATATATACACAATATTTTACTATATATGTAAAAGCTCTTGTGTGTTATTATATATGTTGTGTGTGTGGTGTGTGTGGTGGGGTTTTGGTGTGTGGTGCGTGTGTGTGGGGTGTGTGGGTGTGGTGTGTGGTGTGTGTGCGGTGGTGTTTTTGTGTGTGTTGTGGCGCGCGTGTGTGTGTGGGGTATAAATAAAACAAATGCAGCGTAGTGTGTAGTAACATAATGGTTGTGTGTACATGTATACAAAAATGGAAACAACACAGCAAAAAAGGGAAACAAATCGGACGTTTCGAACTTTTCACGAGTTCCTCTTCAGACAAAATAAAAATCCGAATGGTTTTATTTTTTAAACTGAAGAGAAACTCATGAAAAACCAAAACGTCACGATTGAGTTTCTTTCTACTGTGGTTTTTTTCATTTTTATTTTTGTAACAGTTACTGTGGGTGTTTGTGTCAATATAATATATATATATATATTATATATATATATAAATATATATATATATATATATTATATAATAATTACTATTATATATATATATATATAATATATATATTATATATATATTATTATATTATATGTCTGTGGTGTATGTGTTTTGTGTGGTGTGTGTGTGTTTTGTGTGCGTGCGTGCTGCGTGCTGCGTGCGTGCGTGCGTGCGTGCGTGCGTGCGTGGTGTGTGTGTGGGGTGGTGGGTGTGTGTGTGTGTGTATGGTGTGTTGTGTGTGTGTATATACATATATATAAATATATATGTTTATATATATATATATATATATATATATATATATTTTTTTTTTTTTGGTTTGTGTGTGTTGTGTGTGGTGTGTGTGTGTGTGTGTGGTGTGTGCGTGTGTGTGTGTGGTGTGTGTAGTGTATGTAGCACGCACACACACACAGAAAAAATTAACCGGTCACTCACGCACTTTCATCTCAATTTGAAATTTTGGTTCTCAACTTGGTATATCGATATGGAATGTGAAAGATGAATAAAATATAACCAGAAAAAGGTTAAGAAATTATTGCTTGGGATTTGGGGAATTTTTTTTCATTACCCCATTTTTTTCTAGAGTTTTCTTGAAAAGGCCCTCAAAGCAATTAGAATTATGAAAATTTTTGGGGAATTAACGAGGAAAAGGCTTACCAAATAGCCCCTTTTTTGTCTTTGCTTCGCCTTGATTATGGTTCCCGTTTTTCTTAGTTAAAAATTTATTTCTTATCAATTTTTTCGCAGTTTTTATCCCAGTTTCATTTGTTAAAGAAATCTTGAAAATTTTTGGGGATAAAAAGATTTTTCAAGCAAATCCATTTTTTAAGAAGCTAAGATATTTTTGCAATCTAATTACCCATTCATCTACATTGAAAAAAAAATTATTTGATTATTTGTTTCCCCAATGACTTTACTTTTTTTTGTTGAGAGTTCCAGACGGGAATGGAAGACAGAAAGAGAGTTGTTGTTTTTCCAAAAGAAGGTTACCTGCAAAAAAATGCCGAAAGGATTAAATAGCAAAGTCTACTGGGGGGGATAGTTAAGAAGCACACAAACACACACACACACAACACACACACACGCCGACGCACGCACACACACACACAAAAAAAAACACAACACACCCACACACACACACACAACACACACAAAAAAAAAAAAAAAAAAAAAAAAAAAAAAAAAAAAAAAAAAAAAAAAAAAAAAAAAAAAAAAAACAGGAAAAACAGAGAAGGCAGAGGCAAGGAAAAAGAAACGAAAAATATTGGGCCCCCCCCAAAAGGGGGGTTTTCATAGACCCTTGCGAAAATAAAGGAAAAAAAAGGAAGGAAATTTGATGAAAAAAAAAAGAAAAGCTTAAAGGATATGACTAAAGTTTTCAACTGGGATTTGGGAAAGGGACAAATTTTGGAAAAAGGATGACTTTATTAAAAAAAAAGGAGTTTCCCTAATCCAGCAACTTTTTAAAAGCATTTTTTTTCCAGAAGAAAGCTTACTGCAAAAATTTGGCCGTTTGCAAAAAACATAAGGACTTTTAAAACCCCCAAAAATCGGCCATTTTTGCTATTTTGGGGGAATTTTTCCCGCGGGTCCCCCCCCCAAAAAAGTAACCCGGGATCAAAAAAATAATTAAATTTAAAAATTTTTAAAATTATATATTTGGGGAATTATTTCACAAAACAACACAAAAAAAAAAAAAATATAATATATAAATATATATATTATAAATAAAATAAATAAAAAAAAAAACACACACAAAAAAAAAAAATAAATATAATTAAAATATATATATAAAATATATATAATAATATATATATTAATATATTAAAAAATTTTATTTTTGAATTATATATATGAAAAAAATATAAAAATATTTATAATATAAATATATATATATATATATATAAAAATTATAATATATATATATTATATATAAAATGATATATATATAATACAATTATATATTAATAATATATATATAATTATATATATATATATATATATAAATGTATTAATATATATAATAATATATATATTTATATATAATAAAAAATTAAATTATATATTTTAATAATATATATTATATATATATATATATATATATATAATATATATTTTATAAAGGGGGGTGTGTGTGTGTTGTTGTGTCTTTTGTACTATTTTGGGATGGATGTTAGATAAATTGTATGCGTCACCCCCCTTTTTTAATTTTCTAAGTCTTGCTTTTTCCCAAAAAAAGTTATTGTTGGGGAAAAAGGCCCTATTTGGCCCGGGGCTCAAATTGGGGTGGGCAGTGATTGGGGTGTGACAAATGTCCGCGGTCAGCCACGCGTAGACAACAAGGGAGAGTCCAAAAGGGAGATCTCGAGGGTCGGAAGTGTTTCGCTCCCTGGGGAGAGGATAGTTGTTGAGTTCAAATATTTTTTGACAACTTTTTTTTCAGACCTATTCTTTGTGTGGTAAATTAGTATCTTTCGGTGTCTTCCAGGGTTTTTTATGACAGCGCGTCTTGCATGTGTGTATATCCGAAGTTAAGAGGTATTCCCCAGACCTTGTTTAAAATTTTCTGCGTTATGCGTGAGGAAAAAAGACCTAAAGATTATGAACGCAATACCGACGAAAGAAGAAAAAAAACCGGTCTTAAGAAAGCGTAAATTTTAAGGTCAATTCTTTCCCGTCTACTTCAAAAGCTTGTTTTAGATGACGTCGTCAAAAAAAAATTTTTCTTTGCTGAGTAACAAAAAACACTTTTCTCGTTTTCTTTATTAGAAAAGTGGATGAGAACAGAGTAAGATCGTGTTTATTCCAGTCCTTGAGAAGTCTACCAAACATCACAAAATCAAACTAATATCATCCAAAAGATATGTTACTGAAGAACAATAGCTTTAGCAATAATAATAGTTATAATGCTAATTTTATGAATATCAGCCATTGTCACAAGATTAATAGATATATTAATTATTATTTTAACCCAATGCCGACAGGAAAGAAAGAAAGAAAGAAGAAGAAAAAGAAGAAGAAGAAAAAAAGGGAAATGCTATGTTCATTTTATATATTTTATGAAATGTCTCTGCACATAGATCGCTCTGCTAGTGCTTTGCCACAAAGGTGTCAATTAGTAGATCTTGTGACCTTACCTGATTTCACCTATCCTTGTATTGGCGGGAAAAACGCATTGTTTACTAGTGCTATGAATATCGATGTTTTTTTACACTCGTGTATGAACCTTTGATGAGGACGCACCTTTTTAAAACGCAGAATCAGTAAATACGAAGTCCTGTGCCACAAGAGCTACCCTGGAGCCCGGGGCCTCTCGTCTCGCTAGACATTATTGCTTCTGAGTTGGTTAAAGTAAATGAAGTAAAGTAAATCCTGTAAATTACAGAACATTATAGTGCTTTGCCAGCACCTTCAGTGCTCTTGTATTTGCAGGTGACACGAGGCTACAGTAGGAGTAGTCAGCACCCCACCTCAGACCCGTAGCTCTCTTCTACACCAGGGTAGCCCTTTGGGCTTTGACCCCTGGGTAGGGAGGCCCAGTAGTCTGGGGCGTCCTTTGGGCGCACTTTTTCTCCCTCTATTTTTTTTCCTCCTAATGTGACTTTCCTGAACCTGCCGGAGTTCCTCGTGAGCTCCCGTATTCGCTTGGGGGTGGGCATCTACTTACCGTCCTTCGCCTAGGCAAGTTCGGCGGTAAGGAAGTGTCCTCCACATAACTCGATCCTCTCTGTGGTACTGGAGAACGCAACCAGGCTTCCACTGGGGGGTAGAGGACGAAAAACTGATTCACTCTCTTAGCTATTGCTGTTAGGTTGATACCAAAAGTTAAGAGCCTTTGATCCCTTCAGGACAACATTTTTGAGCAGAGGGGTCGGACCTGGTCCGATGCCCAGTATGAATGCTACCCCGGCTACCCCTTCTCCTCAAGGAGGAGGAGCGACTCATGACCACTCCTTGACAAACTCGACCCTGAACAACGGAACCCCCACTAACGACAAACCTAGAAGACCACTTTTCAAAATCCCAACCGAGAATGCGAGGTTCACGAATGTAAAATGCGTGAATGAAAATCAATCGCTTTTGAACGTGAACCCCTTTATCATCAAAAAGGTCCTTGATGGTCAAGTGGACGGCGATTTTGATTTTGTCAAAAAAATGCGAGATGGAAGCCTCCTTATTAAAGTACAATACAACTCCCAGATTAAGGATTTACTTAAGCTGACACAAATTCATGACGTAGTGGACGTTCATTGTATGACCAAGAAGGACGGGAATGTGCGAACGAAAACTGTTTTTTGACCTTTGCTTTGAATAAAATTCCAGAGTATGTCAATGTCGGTTATGAACGTGTTCAAGTAAGACCTTATGTCCAAAAGCCAATGCATTGTAATAGATGCCAAAAATTCGGACACACCTCATTAAGATGCACTGATAAAGACTCAAATAAATTCGTTTGCCGTAAATGTGCTGAAGCCCATGACACCATCACTTGTACTAGCCAAATCTCCAAATGTGCTAATTGTGGAGGTCCCATCAGTCAGGATCTGCTGAGTGCAGCATCTTGAAGAAGGAGACTGAGACATATATGAGGAAGCATGAAGTTAGTTATTCTGAAGCTAAGAGGAAAGTGGAAAGTTTGACACACAAACCCGATACTTCCTATGCTGAAGCAGTAACTAACATCACCCCTAGTGCTAGTAATGTCAGTCAACAGCTTGCAGCCAAGGATAAAGAAATTGCCGAACTAAAACAAACTGTTAAAGAATTGAATATTAAAGTGTATCATTTGACTAAATTGGTCGATCAAATGGCTGCATCAACCCAGCATAAAAATCCTAAGGAGGCTGATACCGAATCACAGTCCGGAGCGCACCTTCCCTCCGGGCTACTCCTGTGAGGACTTCGTCTGACTCGCGATCGGCTTCTCGAGAGAGAAGCAGATCGCAATCTGTCAGTCGTCTCCCTCGCCAGGAGGTGCAGGACATGGAGGCTTCTGTCTCCAAACCATCCCGAGAGAGTCCCCGGGAAGCGAGGGAGAGGAGGCGTCTCCCTCCCAAAAAAAGAAGAAAAAAAATGGTGGACAAGGCACTTCCAAACCTCGTAAAACGTAATCTTCGCGTCGACCATTATACAATGGGAACTGTCGAAGTCTTAGAACTAAAGTAAATGACCTTAAATTATTAGCCTTGTCCTATGCTCCCGATATTATAGTTCTCCAAGAAACGCACTTAACACACCTCGTCTCTGACGAGGTCGTTTCGCTGAGGAACTACCATCTATGTCGGAAGGATCGTGAGGGTAGGGGTAGAGGCGGAGTCGCCATGTACATCCACCAAAGCCTCCCTTTTACAGAAGTGACTCTACAAAGTGATTCTACTTTGGAATTTGTCGCATGCAAAGTAAAAATTAATGGCACGTATCTGGCTATATGTTCACTTTATTGTCCACCTGATGCAGTGATAGCCTATGATGAGCTCTTTGCTCTTCAGGAACGTCTGCCACAAAATAAAGTAATTTTAGCTGATTTTAATGCTCATCATACGTTATGGGGTTCCCTGCGGCTGGATGGTAGAGGTGAGTCTGATTTAATCCTTCTGAATGATGGTAGTCCGACGCGGGTGGACGATAATACCGGTAATTTGAGCTTTATTGACTTATCACTGGTCTCTTCATCAATAGCAGCCAACTGCCTGTGGCACACCATTGACGACTCGTTGGGAAGCGATCATCTTCCTATTTTGATTAAATATTCATGCGACACAGTGAGAACGCCTTCAGCACCTAAATTTAACGTAAAAAGAGCAGACTGGGTCGCCTTCACAAGGAGCGTCAAGCTCGAACTTGTTGGAGAAACCATTGATGATAAAGTAAACAATATTCAGAATTCGATTATAGAAGCAGCATTGCTATCCATTCCTAAAACTTCGACAGATAGCGTTAAGCATAGAGTTCCATGATGGACAACAGATTGCCGCAGGGCGCTGTGCCGACGCAATAAGGCCTACAGGCTTTTCAAAAATAACATCACAAATGAGAACTTTTGCAATTACAAACTAGCAAGAGCTAGGGCTCGTAGAGTAATAAGACAAGTAAAAAGAGACTCCTGGTGGAGCTTTGTCTCTACAATCATTAGCAATACCAAAATATCAGAGGTTTGGTCCACTATCAATAAAATCAATAAAAGAAAATCATCTTTCAAAATTAATAACATCATCCACGAGGGCACTAATTTCGATTCACCTAGAGACATTGCTAATGCACTCGCCAGGTAGTTCTCTCATACAAGCAGCTCAGCTAATTACCATCCCACCTTCCTGACCATCAAGTAAGAGGCTGAGCTGCAACCAATTCAACCCAGATCTGCCATCTCCTACCGCCCAATTGCGGTAGGAGATTGCATTTTTTTTAAATTCCTGTAATTTACTAGTTGACGAGCAGTGCGGTTTCCGCAAGGGGCGCCAAACTCTCGATCAGCTAGTAAAGCTGGACAGTCATATTCAAGAGGCCATTGCCAAAAAAAGATTTTTTGATTTCAGTATTTTTAGATATAGAAAAAGCCTATGACATGACATGGCGATATGGCCTACTCAGAAAACTTTATGCTTTTGGATTATGTGGAAACTTGTCTTGTTTCATTCAAAATTTCATTTCTGACAGAACTTTTGCTGTCAAATTATTTTCCGACAATGTCACTCTTTCGGACACTTTTGTCCAGGCAAACGGGGTCCCACAAGGAAGTGTCTTGTCACCAACATTATTTCTATGTATGATTAATGACATCTTACCAGCTCCTCCTTGGAATCTTAAATACTCACTGTACGCTGATGATTGTGCATTATGGCATTCCAACAATAATGCAGAATTCTCAGCAAATCGCATCCAATTGGCACTGGATATGATTCATAACTGGGGCCTCCAGTGGAGTTTCAAGTTTTCCATTAGAAAGGGTATTTGGGTAATTTTTTCACATAGGAGGAAGCCGAACATCAGGCTAACTCTAGACAACCACCCAATACCTATTCAAAATTCTGCAAAGTTTCTTGGGCTACTTTTTGATAGTAGACTCAGTTGGAAAGACCACATTGGTCAGTTAAAAAATAAATGTCAAAAAGCACTTAATTTATTAAAGTGCATTTCTGGTAACAAATCGGGAGCTGATAGACAGTATTTGCTAATGGTATATAAAGCCCTGATTAGGTCTAAAGTAGATTATGGGTCAATCGTGTATGGTTCGGCATCGAGAACAAGTTTGAAAGGTTTGGATGCTGTGCAGAATGCCTGTTTACGTGTGTGTCTTGGAGCCCTGAAGTGCACTTGTATCAAGCGTCTTGAGGTGGAGTCCGACTCAGACGCGGCCAGTTAGCCCTGAGCTATGCCGCAAAGGTGGCTCGAGACCCGAGCCACCCTAATGGCAATAGTGGCATTAGGCCCTTTGCCACGAGACTCCACGACCTCGTCGAGAAATTCGGTATAGATCTCTCTACCATCGATACCCTGGTTCAGTCAAATATAGCGCCATGGGAAACTCCGAATTTTTCTATCATGGAAGCTTGGCTTCCATCAGCTAAGGCCATGGCGCTGGAGGTGGAGGTACGCCAGAGGTTCAGAGAGATCCTTGTTAAACATCTCCCTTTTTTCATATATATACCGACGGTTCCAAGACAGATGAGTGTGTGGGTGCGGGTGTATGGTCGACTGAATGTGAACTAAAGTTCAGACTGCCGAATCATACATCGATCTTTCTTGCTGAACTTTTTGCTATTGATAAAGCCATTGATTTTGTACTGTCGACGACCCACGATAGAATAGTAATTTTTTCAGATTCATTAAGTTCACTTAAAGCCATTAAATCATTAGAAACCACCAAAAATGAACTTCTGGGTAATATCATCCGTAAGCTACATGGTGCCAATAAATCAATCAAGCTAATATGGGTACCAGACCACTCTGGTATCCATGGCAATGAGTAGGCTGACAAATTAGCCGGGTCAACTGATGATCTGGACCTTAGCATAGTCCATACAGATCTCAGGTGTTTTGTGTCTCTTATATAAGCAAAAATACATCTCCTGTGGCACCAGCCTCCAACTTACACACAAAATAAAACAAAAATATAGAACTGTGGGACACAACCCACAGGAAGGAGAGAAGGGAGGAGGTGGTGTTGGCCCGTCTCAGGGTCAACGCAACTAGAATTCCCCACTTCACTCCCTATATTGAAAAAAATATTCCTCCACAATGCCCTCACTGCACCACCACCCTTACCATAGACCATATCCTCACAATATGCCCCAACTACAACAACAATAGACAACCAATAAAAAACTATCTAAGAATAAAAAACACAGATTTTACAACTAATCTACAATCAAATGATGAAAAAATAATAAATAAAGTAATAACTTTTCTAAGGGAGACAAAACTTTATGACCTTATATAAATTGATTGAATAAATAGGATCCATTGGCTTAATAACCTTGGCCACATGCCGCTGGTTGATAGCCAAGAAATCCAACAAAGAAAGAAAAAAAGAAACTCTTTTGAACCCCCACTCGTGTTTAAAATTTTGATTTATAAACACCCTATCCTTAATGCGGGAGCAACGAATAAAGTCTTGTGCCACAAGAACTACCCTGGAGCCCGGAGCCTCTCGTCTCGCTTGACATTGTTGTTCTTGAGTTTCTTAAAGTAAATAAAAGTAAAGTAAATCCTGTAATTACAGATCATTTATTGTGCTTTGCCAGCACCTTCAATGCTTTTGTTTTTGCAGGTGACACGAGGCTACAGTAGGCGTAGTCAGCACTCCACCTCAGACCCGCAGCTCTCTTCTACACCAGGGTAGCCCTTGTGGGCTTTGACCCCTGGGTAGGGAGGCCCAGTAGTCTGGGGCGTCCTTTGGGCGCACTTTTTCTTTTTCTATTTTTTCCCATTAATGTGACTTTCCTGAGCCTGCCGGAGTTCCTCGTGAACTCCCGTATTCGCTTGGGGGGTGGGCATCTACTTACCGTCCTTCGCCTAGGTAAGTTCAGCGGTAAGGAAGTGTCCCACACATAACTTGAGCCCTCTGTGGTACTGGAGAACGCAACCAGGCTTCCACTGGGGGGGGGGGGGGGTAGAGAACATCTCCTACGCCCAATTGCGTTAACAAG
>NW_023639084.1:7500-12395 GCF_015228065.2 Penaeus monodon
TTCGAGCAATTGATATAATGTTGTGATAACGGTAATTCCACTTTCTTTTTTCCTTTCATTTGCTCTCTTTCTCTTCTTTGTTCTATTCCCTTTCTCTTGCTTTCCCTTCCCTTAATTTCTTTATTTCTCTCTATCTATCTATCTATCTAGATATATATGTATAGACAGATAGATAGATAGATAGATAGATAATTTTTTTTCTCCTTCTCTCCTTCTGTTTTACTCTCTCTATCTACCATTGTCTCTCGTCTTTCCATCTATCCGTCTATCTATCTATCTATCTATCTATCTATCTGTGTTTATCTATCAATCCACATATCCTCCTCTCTTTCTCTGTCTCCTTACTTTAGTTGATGGAATTTTAGCATCTTGAGTCTATCTTTAATGCAATAACTTATATTATTATCAACGATTAAAATTCAGTCGTAAAAGTTAAAACAAGAGCAGAATATTATGCGTAAATAACACAGCGTATTTCTCAGTAATTGTGAATCATTAAGATATTTTTACTGTTTTTTTTCTGTCTGTGCTTTCCTCGTCAAAAAGTTTGGGTATTTCAGTTTATAATATATATATATAATTAAATATATATAAATTAATATATATATATATAATAATAACACTTAAAATTATATATAATTAATATATAAATGTTGTGTGGGCTTTTTTTTTTTTTTTTTTGTGAATGTTTTTGATGAAAAAGCTGTGGTTTTCATGGTTCTTGACGTTTTGCTAAATTGGGGGGTCTGCGAAGATGTGATGATCCCCTGTTTATATGATTGGGGTATGGGTCTATTATCTTTTTATATTTTAAATTAGGTTTCATAGATTTATATATTATATATATGATATATATATAATATATAATATATAAAGATATATTTATAATATATAAATATTATATTGTATAATTATATAATTATATATATTTTAATATATAAAAAATAAAATAATATGGTGTGTGGTGTGTGTGTGTCGGTTTGTGTGTGTGTGTGGTGTGTGTGGTGTGGGTGTGTACTGTGTTATGCATATATAATTATATATATATATATTTTTAATATATATATAATATATATATATTATATTTTAATCATACTGTATATATATAATATAATGTATTACATGTATATATATATATATATATATATAATATATATATAATATATAAATTATATAATATACTGTGTATATGCATAATATATATATATATATATATTTTATATATTATATTATATAATATATATATATATATATTTATAATATTTGTACTGTGTATATTTAAAATTTTCTTATCTAATCTTTCTGTGCCATCACCGATGCGGCGTTGACGACTATTTGGATGTCATGCTTCCTGCTCTGCCCCAAAAAGGCAATCGAAGTAAGTTTTTGCTTTTGAAATTGTCAAGGAATGTTCTTCTCTGCCTACCTCGATCTGGCTTGTCTCCTGCTTATCTTTACACATTGGATGTGCGAGGCATTTGGGATGCATATGTTTAGAATTGTATTTCCATTCATATCTCTATCTATCGTCATGCTATCTATGGATATGTGTAAACGAAAGATAAATATGTATAAGTGTGTGTGAGTGTGTGGGTGTTTGTGTGTGTGTGTGTGTGTATGCTGTATGTATATACACACACATATAGGCACACACACAGCACACACAGACACACACCCCAACACACCAATATATATATATATATATATGTATATGTGTATATATATACATATAATATATATATATATATTATAATATATATTATACATACATATATATGCATGTATGATATTACTTATATATATGTATATATTAATACATATATAGACACACACACACACACACACACACACCACACATATAAAATATATATATATATATATATATATATATATATAATATAATAATATGTATGTATATATATATATATATATATGTGCGTGTGTGTGGTGTGTGTGTTTTGTGTGTTTGTGTGTGTGTGTAGAAAAATCCTCTCTTTATACAAGTTTTCCTTAAATTTCTTTTTCGTTCTTTTTCTCTCTTATCCCAAAAAAAACAATTTTATTTTTCCCTTTTCTTTCGAACACATGAAAACATATCTTAATCAGCCTAAGAAACGTTCCATGGTAATATAAATAACTTCACTCCTTCACAAAAGGACTTCATGGCGGAGCATCACACACGCAGATAGGGACGGGGGTGGGGCAGCATAAACGAGATAGTCAGTGTTACTCTGAAACATTTCGTCGGGTGGGGGTTTAAACTGTTCGTTCAGTCTCGTTCCCGTTCGTTTATCGTCGCTTCTGTTATCCTGCTGTCGTTGCCCGTGTCGTTAATTTGTCTGATAATGATAATATATAAAATATATATATATATATTATATATATATAATATATATATATATATATAACATATATAAAATATATAATATATATAATATACGATATATATATAATATTATATATATATATATATATAGATTATTATAAAATAATTAAAAATTATATATATATAATTTTTATATATATATATATATTTGTATTATATTTTACATATTACACAAGCATATTATATATATAATTATATATATATTATATATATTTTAAAAATAATATATATATATAAACAACACACACACACACACACACCACACACACCACACACCACCAAAACAACACACAAAAAAGAGAGTGAGAACAGAGACACAGCAAGAGGAAAAGAGGACTGAGCGAAAGAGGAAGTATATATATTTTGTGGATTCAATAAAAATTCCCAGTATGGGCTGATTTGAGCATGGCAGCTTTTAGGATCACGCCACCCGCAAATAAATGTTATTCCTGTTATATATAGCCTGCCCCCTTGACATATACAGTCGTTTGCAATGTTGTGACAGTATTTGCTAAATTCATGATAGATAATTTTTAGCTGCTAACTGATAGAAGATATTTAGAAAAAATACTAAAATGATTATAGCAAAAGATATATAAAGGGAACTAAATTATAACATAAAGCAATAATATTAGGGGTAATAACTATAATAACATTCAGAATGATAAAACAATATCAATATAACGATTTGATATTATTCATATGATATCATACATTAAAAAAATTACAACGAGTGAAATTGTTGTAGAAAACCCCATTCAAAGATTTAGTGAAATATCAAAAAACCGACCGCCTTGTCTAAAGCCATAGTGGGTCAGTGACTTAATCTCTTTCTCTGCCCATTAGCCATTCGACGTTTGCTTGTTCTTTCTTTAATACTCGGGTTGTCGCTGCGTATCAGTGTTTGTACTTGGGTAGGTGTGTTTTGTATGTGTTACTCTTCTCTCTTCTCTCTCTCTCTCTTCTCTCTCTCTCTTTTAATTAATATAATTTATATATAATTATATATATAATATATACAAAATATATAACATTATATAATATACATATAAATGAAATAATAATAATATAATATATTAATAATATATAATAACTATATTATATATATCATTATAATATATTATAATATATATATATAATATATATATTAATACATAGTGTGTGTGTGGGTGGTGTGTGTGTGGGTGTGTGTGTGGGTGGGTGTGTTGGGGTGGGGGTGGGGGTGTGTGGTGTGTGGGGGTGTGTGTGGGGGGTGTGTGTGTGGGGGTGTGAGTGAGGGGGAGTGAGTGAGGAGGAGGAGAGGGGGAAAAGTGAAGGAAGAAGGAGAGAGAGAAGAGAAGAGAGGAGTGAGTGGTTGAATAAAAAGGGGGTGAGGGTGAGAAAAGAGGGGAAGAGAAGGGAAGAAAAGAAAAGGGACGGAAAAAGAGGAGAGAGAGAGAGAGAGAGAGAGGAGAGAGGGGAGAGAGAGAGAGAGAGAAGAGAGAGAGAGAGAGAGAGAGAGAGAAAGAGAGAGAGAGGAGAGAAAGGAAAGAAGAGGAGAGAAGAAAGAAGAGAGAGAGAGAAAGAGAGAGAGAGAGACGGAAGAAAGATGAAAAGGAGAGAGAGAAAGGAAAAGAGAGAGAAGAGAGAGAGAGAGAGAGGAGGGGGAGAGAGAGAGAGAGAGAGAGAGGCATAAAAGAGAGACGGAGCGAGCGCGCGCGAGAGCCCCACCACAGCAGCCGGGGAACTGCGCCGCCCTTGCCACCGCTCTCAGGTCTTGGGGCGAACAAAGAACTATGACGTCACCACCGCGAAGGAGAGGAGAGAGAGAAAGAAGCCTTTTCAGTCCCTCTCTTTCCTTCTCTTTCTGTCCGTCTGTCTGTCTCTCTGTCTGTCTGGTGATCTGTCTGATGGTTTTCGTACATTTTGGATTTAGTTATTTTATCCCGTGATTCCTTTTCTTTTCTTTTCTTTTCTTTTTTATATAGAATCAAATATCTTTTATCTGAGATTCACTGTCATGTCGTCCGCTGTTTTCTCCTTTTTTCTCTCATTTTAAAAGTTTTCTGTGTCTCCTCTTTACAGTAATTAAATAAGGGGTGTGTCTATACATAGATACACACACACAACCACACAGACACACACACAAAACACACACACACACACACATACAATATATATATATAATTATTTTTATATTATATATAGATATATATGTATATATACATAATATATACGTAAACATTTTACATATGCATTTAATATATATATTATTATAATATATATATATATTATATAAAATATATATAAAATATAATTATATAATTTTAAAATATATAACATATATATATATAGTAATATATAATATATGAATGTTTGTTGTCTAAATAGACACACATAATACATACATACATACATAATATATATATATATTTTATATATATATAAAAAATATTATTATATATATATTGGTTTTAAGTAGTGGTATATTATATATTATATATATATTTAAAATATATTTTATATATAA
>NW_023639085.1:5000-7500 GCF_015228065.2 Penaeus monodon
GTTTGATTATTTCAAGTTTTTAAACTTTGGAACTGTTATTTTCTTGCTTGGGGGCTCCAATATTTTTGTTTTAAATATATATATATATAGAAATATATATATATACATATTCTATATATATATATATATATATATATATATATATATATATATATAATATACATAACATATTATACACAATATATGCATGGTGCATATATATCTATATATATTATTATATACATATATATATATATATATATATATATACATATATAATATATATATATATAGGTATTTAATAATGTATGGTCTATGTAACCATATCTTGTACAGTATCCATTCATACATATCTATCCCTGTAGTACCTGTCTATATCATGTCTATATACCTATATATATAACTATCTATCTCTATATATCCTATATCTATATACTCATATATATCTCATCTATATATATATATAATGTCTGTGTGTGGTGTGTGATGTGTGTGTGTGTGGTGTGTGCCTACCTATCCTAACCTATATGTAACATAACCTAAACCTAACTTAACACTCCTATACCTCGACTAAAAATAAAACTGACCCTAACTTTTCCATTGCTAACCTTTTACACCCTTACGATTCCTAACCTATCCTAAAGTTGACCTGAAACTACACCTAACCCATACCTAACCTTATCCTAAACCTAAACCTAACTAACAAACTAAAATACGAATTTCTACCCTAATTTAACATTTTTAAAACCGTCCTCCCCATTACGTTTCTAATCTACTATTGCTAACATAAACGTAACTTAAACCAACCTAGCTCATACCTAACCTAACCTAACCTAACCTAACGCAACCTCTACCTATGTAAAATAACGATTCTACCCTACTTGACATTTTTAAAGCTTTCCTAACTTTTCCAATTCTAATCTAACCATTCTAAACTAAATTTTACCTACACCCCATACCTAACCTACCTAAAAGTAACCTAACCTAATATCCCTAAACCTAACATATCTAACTTATCTTAATCTTACCACGCTACCTAATCCGAACCTACCTATAGAAATAGCCTACCCAAACATTATAATTTTTAAAGCTACCTTAACGTACACCACCCTAACCTACGCCTAACTAAACTAACCTAACAGAACCCACATCCTAACCTAATCTATTTAATCTGATCTAACCTAAACCTGACGATTCCCTAATGTAGAAATACTTTCCGATTCTCACTAACTTAACCGTCCTTAGCTTACATAAAAATCCTAACCCAAACGCAACCTGACCTAATATATAATCTAATATATATATATATATATATATATATATAATATATATATATATATATTTCTATATATATATATATATATATATTATATATATATACTATTATTATCATATATATATATATATATATCTATATATATATCATGATATATGTATAATATATATTATATTATATATATAATATATATAATATATATATATATATATATATTATATATATATATATATACACCACACCACACACACACCCACACTAATATATATTATATATATTATAATATTAAAACTATTATAAATAAAATTTTTATTATATTTATTATTATTATTAATAGTATAAAATAATTTTATAATATATATATTAATAATAATATATTATATATTTTATGTGGGGGTTGGGGTTTTGTGTTTGTGTGTGTGTGTGTTGGGGGGGTTGTTTGTGGGGGTGTTTTGTGTGGGTTCCCCCCGTTGGTTTTGTGTTTTGGGGTTTTCCCCGTGGGGGTTTTTGTGTATCCCCAAAACATATAAAAAATAATTATATATAAAAATATATATATTGGAATATATACTTTTTTATAATAATACCTTTATATTTATATTTTATATATTATATTTTATATTTATATTATATAAACAAAAATATATATAAATATATAAAAATATATATATAAAATTTTAAATTATATAAAATTATATATATATATATTAAATATTCATATATATCCCTTTTATAAAATTTCATATATTTAATAATTTTATTTGTTTTCAACCCCCCACACCCCACAAAACCCCCACACACTCCCCACCCCACACACACACAAACCCACCCCAAAAAACCCCCCACCCCACCACACCCACACACACACACACAAAAAAAACACCAACACACCACATATAATATAATATGTATAAAATTTTAAAAATTTTAGAAAAATTTAAAAATATATTTTTAATATATTAAAATAATATAATATATATATTTTTTATATATATATATAATTAAAAATATTAATTTTTAAAAAAAAAAAAAAAAAAATATTTATATATAAAGTTATATATATACAATATTAAAATATTATATATATATATATATAAATATATTATATATATAAAATATATAAAAATTTTTATATATTAAAATATTTAAAAATATATATTTATATATATAAAAATAATTATGTATTTTTTATATTTTTCATTTTTATAATTTTTATATATAAAAATTTTATTTTTTATATTTTTA
>NW_023639086.1:0-12394 GCF_015228065.2 Penaeus monodon
ATGTAGACTTGCCTCCCGCTTGATTGGCATAAGAGAAAACATAAAGACCAACTGGAGACAGTCCAAAACGAAGCCGCCAGGGTCATTCTGGGTGCCCCAAGGTGGGCGAAGGTCCTCAACCTCCTTGTGGAGGCAAACCTTCTCCCCTTGGCCTCACGAATTGATCTAATGGCAGCACAATTCTTATCAAAGGTCATCCAGGCTCCCAGGAACACAAGCCTAAGACATGAAATAGTCAGACGCCTAGAACAGGATAACGAGCTGTTTGCAAACAACTCCTGGCTGCCTCACACATCCAGGGTGTTAATACGCCATCAGCTCAAAGAAGCACTACTGGCCAAGGGCATGGACTCCCCTCACCCTGACTTTGTCGAAGCTCCGCCGTGGGCACAAACCTCAATAGAGTTCTCGGTCATGAGACTGGCAAGCAAAAAGAACGAATATTGTATGCCTAGCCTATAGGCAGAAACCCAGAGGGTCATTGCAACCATCACCCCTCCGGGGAGCAGAACATATTACACGGATGGATCGGTCGATCCCTTGACCCACACTGCAGGCGCCAGCTTCGCAGCAAGGGATGCCACAAAATCCATGAGGGTAACAGACAACGCCTCCTCGCTACAGGCAGAGGCAGTTGCTATCAGGGGAGCACTGAGCCACGCGTCCGTGAGGGAAGGACACGTGGTCATACACACAAACTCCAAAGGAGCCGTCGACTGTCTTCAGCAGTGCTCACCCACTGACAATATCTACCTCCTGACTACCTTTCTCACACTGGCACAGAGGATTCTTGCACAGGGTAGAAGAATTATCATAAACTGGGTTCCCAGCCATAATAGGGATCGGAGGTAATGAGCTTGCTGACAGATTAGTCGAAGTTGGCAGGGGTATGCCCCCTAATCCCATGATAATACATCAGAGCCGAAAATTACTTAGGAGGAAGTGTACGGTGATGGCCACCTCCTTCCTCCTACAGCTTCACAGAGAGGAAACGAGATCCTCCCCCTCGGCCAGCTGGTATTCAGATGCCACAGGCTATGAACCACTGGCACTCTCTGAAATAAACAACAGAGGTACCGAGGTAGAGGTAGCCGTCGTGCTGGTGAAGAGATTATGCGAGATGCTTACACCACGGCTACAGGAGCGCCTGCTGGCAATCCCACCGCCACGGTAAGCCCCGAGTGTCAGACAAACAAATGAGACAGCCATAAAAAGCTGACACAGGCCGGGCCATAAGTGAAAGGCCCGGGCGAAGCCAGAACTTCGCAAATCTCAAGCAAGCAAGCAAGCAAGAGATCTCCCCATGCGGTGAGGCGACCAATCACAGGCAAGCTAATGCCGCCCCGCGAGCTCCAGTGAACCTCATGAAAAGGACAGCAGTGCCCAAGATGAACTTGACAATCACATATGCCTATATATGTATATATACGTATATATACATATATATATATATATATATATATATATATATATATATATATATATATTATATGTGTGTGTGTGTGTGTGTGTGTATACATGTATGTATGTATATATTTGTATGTGTAAATATGTATATATTTATATGTATATATAAATATATGTAGTTATATGTATATATATTTATATGTGTATATATGTTTATATATGTATATATATGAATATATATGTATATGTGTATATATATATACATATACATATTGCTACGCCAGTGGGTCTTTGTCTCTGTGCGAAACATGTGTTAACATGAAGGGACCTGGGCAAACATGACGCAGCTGGCTGTGAGCGGAGGAGCGGAGGAACAAGCGAGGAGACGGAGTTGGGTGCTGCTCCTGTGAAGACCTCGTGTGTGCCCTTGTGACATGATATAACTTTATGTTGCCCTGTTATAAGCTGTATCGTGCGGTGTGACATGCTGGTTTCCCCCCTGTATTGTGCCTATAGAAAAGTGTACGAGTAAATAACTTGTGTAAGTAAAGGAAAGACTGTAACTTTGTGTTTATTTCCTGCCCTGCCTCGCCACTTGGCGTTTCCCCTGTGGTGTTCTGGGACGCTGTGGTGCTCGGTGCCTCTTGGAGCTGTTCAGTGTTCACGACCCTGTGGATAACACGCCGTCTGCCTAGCCTGCCTTGTGTTGGTGGCAGAGAGACGAGGCGGTCGGCGTAACAAATGGTGTCAGGAGTGGGATGTCAAGCTGCCCGCCATGCTCATGGCCTACCGGTCTGCTGTGCATGAGGTAACAGGCTTCACACCTGCCCGACTCATGTTTGGCCGTGAGCTCAGGCTACCAGTGGATTTGGCCACAGGGCGGCCACCCGACGTGAACCTTGCCAACTGTCACATTCAGCTATGCAGTGGCACTGCAGGAGAACCTGGCGGAGGTGCACCGACGAGTGCGTGGCAAGCTCAAGGTAGCCGGCCATGCCATGAAGGAGACCTATGACCGGCGCATGAGGGAAGTGAGGTACAACATAGGTGACAGAGTGTGGCTGCATAACCCGCGTTGGAAGCGAGGGCTCTCGCCGAAGCTACAGAGCCCCTGGGAGGGGCCATACACGGTGGTAGCGGCCCTCTCTGATGTCACCTATCGAATTCGCAGAGGGCGAAAACGACCAGTCTGTTGTCCACGTGGACCGGCTGTGGCGTTACCATGGGCCAGGAAGCTACTCCTGGGGCCAGGTGAAAAAGAAGATGAAGTTAGCCCCGTGCGGTGATGAGGACGTGGCAGACGGACCGGATGAGGACGAGCCTTTGGACGGTGGGGGCGAGCAGCAGACGTCAATGGTGACCATGAGCCAGGTTTTGGGACAGGAGTCCCCCTCGGGGGCCCAATCCCAATTCCCGCCCCCCCCAACCTCCTCCAGAGGGGGACCCCAGCGAGAGCGAAAAAGCCCCCTGGATGAAAGATTTTTGTGTTTCTGGAAAAGATTTTTTTTAAATTTTCGTAGTTTGTTTTAGGTTTAGTATGACAGAGCAGAAAGGGGTGTTGCTTGATAGGGGGGGGGGGGATAGGCTACGCCCGGGGTTTTTTCTCTGTGCAAAAAAATGGTTTAAAATGAAGGGACCTGGGCAAAAAAAGGCAGCTGGCTGGGCGGGGGAACAAGCAGGAGACGGAGTTGAGTGTGCTCCTGGAAGACCTCGGGGTGTGCCCTTGTGACATGATATAACTTTAGTTTCCCTGTTTTAAAACTGTATCGTGCAGTGTGACGCTGGTTCCCCTTTTATTTGTGCCTATAGAAAAGTGTAGGGTAAATAATTTGGGAAAAAAAGGAAAGCGTAAATTTGGTTTTATTTTGTGCCCCGCCTCGCCACTTGACTTTTTCCCCTGTGGTGTTCGGGGGACGCTGTGGTGCCGGTGCCTCTTGGAGCTGTTCAGTGTTCACGACCCTGTGGATAACACACCGTCTGCCTAGCCTGCCTTGTGTTGGTGGCTGAGAGACGGGCGGTCGGCCGTAAACAATATATACGAATATAAACATATACATATATGTGCATATGTATGTATAAATATATGTATTTAATGTATATGTGTATATACATGTATATATGTTTATATATGTAATATAAAATGTATATATATGAAAAAATATATGTATACGTATATATATATGTAAAATATATAGGGTATATATATGCATATATATGTATCATGTACATATGTATTTATGTATATATATAAAATATATATAAATATTTTATAATATATATATATGTATACATATAATATATGTATGTATCCACGTAAATATATGTATACATGCATATGTATACATGTGTGTATATATGTAAGTATGTTTTTTTATGGGATATATGTGCATATATATATATATATATATATATATATATAAAAGTTATGATATAAAATATATATATATATTTTAATAATGGAAAACAACCACAGTAAGAAATAAAAAAAAAACTGACGTTTCGAGCTTTTCACGAGTTCCTCTTCAAACGAATAATAAACAAACTTTTCTCGTTTTTATTATTCGTCGAGGAATTCGTAACGATTTATTTCATTTCTTACTGTGGCTGTTTTCCTTTTCATCTATTGTACACTTTTACTGTGTTAGTGTTCATATGCATATATGTGTGTGTGTGTGTGTGTGTGTGTGTGTGTGTTTGTGTGCATATATATAATATTATATATATATATATATATATATATATATATATATATATGTGTGTGTGTGGGGTGTGTGTGTGTGTGTGTGTGGGGTGTGTGTTGTGTGTGTGTGTGTGTCTACATATGTATATATGCCTCGCCAACTCTTCGCGAACTCACGTCACCAAAACCATCCCTCATGATAAAAATCGTCTTATAACAACCCATCAACGCCTCCTCGGCCGTATTGAAAGTAAATACCCTCTTAGCACCAGATCAATATTGCCCACTTACCAATTACCTTCTTTCACATTCACAGTACGCGCCAAATCAACAAACACACTACTAACTCTATATTACAGAATTTCTCGCTATCAATCATTGTTTAACACAACAAAAAAAGTCACACACTGAGATCAGACCCAAGTGACGTACCCACATACCCTGCCCCTGGCCTCTCAAACTCAAAGCCACTCTATAACGTTCACTCTGATTTATAAACTGTAATAGGTGTTTTCCCTTTGACTTGTAGCTTATTAAAGGGTTTCCAGAAGATTCTAATATATCTAACAGGTGATTATTCCATTCTATTGCAAGAAATGACAGTGCCCTGCAGGACACTTCGTCACATATGAATTTACATATTCTGCACCGAATTTAATTCCAAGGCCGGCTCACGGCTGTAAACGAAGGATATCTACGTCCTGCCGCACCGATATGTTACAAATACTGCACACCACGCCCGAGACCCGCACGGCTTAGATCTAAGTTCAGGCCCAGCTGTCTGAATGCTGAAGCACAAGCACTTGCCTCTTTAGCCCGAGGATATGGAATTCTTGTTCATTATATTTTTCTCTGTACAATTGATGGTACTATACTAATCCTAAGTAATTGATACGAGTATCTCATATGACACGTTATCCTTCTTATGATAAATTGTTCTTATTATGTTTTCAGTTTTTTGGCACTTTAGGTATATGTTTAGGATACAGGACATTCCTGTGTTTAAAAAGGGCTGAACTCAGGACTTCACCCGTGGCGTTCAGTTTTCCAGTGGCATGTGCCACTTGGAATCTGATTTTAGCTGTTCTGTTCCTGAAATAGTCATTTATCCAGGTTCTGGATCAGTGTCTCCTGAATAGCAAGAGGACTTGCTAGTTCAAAAGCCTTCTCCAGGTCTAGGAATATTACCACAGACATGACAGCAATTAATATGCTTATATGGCTATGCTGTGTGCTGTGCTCATGCCTCTTGTGAAACCATGGAGGTGCTCTTGTAGGGGTCACATTATCCACTGGAGACAATTCAGTGCCATTTTCCCGGCCATTTTACCCAGACACCTGAGGAGAGACATGGGGCGATACCCCCCGGGTTTCCCTTTTGGTTCTGGGATGGGAACTATGCCAGCCCTCTTCCAACTCTGGGATGATTGAAGTTTCCCAGGACTTGTTAATGAGTTGCGGGAAATTTGCATGCTCACCTGCCAGTCCTAGATGGGAGACGATGGGAATGGGAGTGTAGTAGATGGGGTTGCATCTACCACTTGAACTGGTCTGGTTCTCTTTAGGGAGTGATTGTGTGGGAGTTCTCATGGGTATGGCTGGATGCTGTGGGTGGAGTGGAGATCAATGGGAGAATTGGTAGGCCCCCCCCAGTCGGCAAAAAGACTGGGGCAATCCTTGGGGTGCTAACTGCTGTTGTGGTGTGCTGGAGGATCGAGGGTTGCTGATTCTCGGTTCCGGATTCTGAAGCTTAAATGCAAAAGCACTGGTGTAAGCGAATAGGAAAAGAGGGGGGCCTGTGTCCAATGAGCGAAGGGCAAGGCTGTGGACCTGAACGGGTTCTCCTAACAGGCCCCCAAAGTCCTGAATCTTGGTCTTGGTCCAGGAGACCTCTAGGCCTAGGGCTTCGCCTCATTACTAAATGCATCAAGAGCCGCCACAAAGTGACTCCAAGGACTCAGATAGGATGGCAACATCGTCGGCCAAAGTCAAGGTCTGAGAAACCCTTTAAAATTGCCTAGTGTTGCTCCACACTGACTTTGGCAAGTAGCTCTGCCCCTTATCCAGTCCATACAGGTGTTGAAAAGTGTGGTGGGAAGGACACAGCCTTGCCTCACCCCTGAATTAACAGGGAAGAAGTTCGACATACCCCCACCACACTTTTCAGCCCTTTCCCGTACCAGTATCAAGGCTTGCATCAGGCCAATAATCTGTGTCGGAATTCCCCTGAGCCTCAGGATCTCCCAATGTACCGAGTCAAACGCCTTCTTGAGTTCGATGTAGGCTGCAAGCAATTCACGACCAAACTCATGACGGCGTTCCACAATTACTCAAAGTGCTAGATACGGGGCCCTTTCCTTCCAGGAGAAAGATGCCCGGGCCCCTCGAGGTGGGAATTTTTGGGAAAAATGAAAGGGGAGCCGCCTGTATGCAGCGGAAGCCATAGGTTAAAACCAAACCCTTTCCCCTTCCAGGGGGGATCCCAGCCCCTCAAATCAGGGGGGAATTCCACCTAAATCGTGGGGTTTTCCCCCCGGGAGATGGTTAAATTGACAGTAGCGGGAATTATCCTGCTTTTCCCAAAGTTGGAACCCACCTAAAAAGAGGGTTGCTAGGGGGGGTTTTGGAAGCGGGAGAGCGCCTTTATTTGCCAAAAGTGGCAGAATGAGGGAGGAAATGGACAGGCAAGGGGGGGCCACCAAAACCCCCCAACTCCCCCCCCCCCCTTTCCCCCCCCCCACACAGGGGGCAGCAAGCAGGTGACCATCTGTCGAGATGCAGGAAGGAAGGCAGAGGAACAGTTCGCCGACTTTTTGGGGCCCCGAGCAATTTGCATTTGTGAAGATGGAAATAGCAGACCCCGACAGGCCTGAACAGGTGAAGAGTAAACTGATGGAGGGGTGGGGACTCTAAGGGCGAGGTTTTCGGGGCCCTGAGGAAGTGAAGGGGGAAAAGGGCGGCGCTAGAGGTAGTCATGTGCAAGCAGAAAAGGCAGACGAGGTTCGGCAACAGATGCCAGAGTGTCGTTTTCTGGGGTTGCTGGGGCCGTGGCAAGAAACCCCCGGGCCTCGCAGCACGTGTGGGAGCCAGGGACCTGCAGAAGGCTGGGGACCCAGGGGAAAACGTCCTTGGATATAGGTGGCGGCAAACCGGACCCGGTAACCCCCGCCTCTTTTTCCTCCATCCCCCCCCTTCCTCCCCCCGGGGTTTTAGTTCACGGCACGCTTTTCCCATCCCGAGCCCCTGGGCCCCAAAACATTCTGTGAACGAAGCCAGTGGTACAAGGGGAAAGGTGGCCTGGGAGGCATAGGGCCCCCAATTTGAAATGCTGGATCTCCCCAGGGCTGGACCCGGGAAGAGAAGGCCATGCAGCTGGTAACAGCGCTAAGGGGCCTGCGGTGGAAGTTTTGGGGGCATCTGCCGACCCCCAACATGCCTTTTTATACCAGCGGGCGGAGGCTTTTGAAACCCGTTTGGGCACCCCCACTAGGCCGAGGTAATCGGCCCCCTTGAAGAAGCGGACCGTGAGCGTGGTGGGGACAGGGTCCCAGGGGGGGATGGGGAGGCGCTGGTAAGGGGGTCGTGCCCTGTGGCTGCGGAAGAGATGATCATGGTCCTGGCCCACGAATTTTTGTTGATTTCCAGGACCAGCGCCAAATTACGTCAAGCAGGCCCCCCTGAGGCCGGAGGGGGCCTGGGGGGGCCCTTTGGAGTTCGGGGCCCTTTTCCGAAGGCAACAGTGGCTAGGGCCAGTGTCAGCCCCCCAGACCTCGGGGGCCCGGGAAGGCTAAAGGGGGGAGAAGGGTAGCATTGTAAAAGGTGAGCCTGAGCACTTTCCAAAGGTTTGTTTGGGGCTGCGGTGAGGAAGGGCACAGAGTATTTGGGTGTGGGGAGGAGCGGAGAACACGTCCTCTCAACCGGACAGTTCTGATGCCTTCCAGCATTTGCTGAAAGGATGGGTAGGTATGGTCACCATCCGAGTGCATGTCCTAAGGCTAGGGAAGTGGTACAGGTGGAAAACTCTGGAGAAGGGGGCCAAAACCCAGCCACCCTTTGGGTTTCCCCCGGGCCCCCCGACGGGGGTAAGCTGCCGTCGAAAACAGCAGATGCGGGGAGGGCCAATAGTGGGAAGCCATGCCCCCCTGACAGGGACACTGGGGCTGAGAAGACCCTAGTGGGCCTGATATGTGGCCCACTATGCAATTTCCAGACGCACCAAGAGACGTGGGGTGTCAGGGGGGCTTTGTATGCGTCAAGGGGCCATGGAGGCTGTTTTGGTGTGGGCAGCACAGTGCACGGCTGCCGGTGATGGGGCCCCAAATCTGGACAAGCACTGCTTGGGGCCTTGATACCTGACGAGAGTAAGGGGGTGTCAATTTGGCGGAAGCTGTTGAGGGTGCAGGGTGAAGATGGCCCTTGCTTCCAGGGGTTGGCTTGCAGAGGTATTTAGGGCTGAGCAAGCCCCTTCCCCCCAAGACAGAGTCTAGAATCCGGTTCGATTGTCAAGAGTGATGGGGGAGTAGGGGGGCCTTGTGGAGCCCTTTAAAACCGCAGCTGCGATGGCATAGCGTTGGGCGGAGCCTTTTTGGCCCAGGGGGGGGGTTTAGTTACAGTGTGGTAGCTAATTCTCTGAAAAGGGCCCCAGAAGGTGCGCTGGTGCAAAGTTTGGGCATTGTGAGAAGAGGAGCGTCCAGAAGAGTCGTCGGGGAGCGAGGAGTGGTTGGTGTGGGGCGTTGCCTGATTTCCCTCGAGGACTTGGCGCAGGAGCGCCACAAACCCTGGGGAAGCACAGACAGAGAAGATGGGGTACACCCTTTCAGTATGCAGAGTTTTTAGCGGGGGTGACTTGGACCTGGGCCGCCAGGATTGGTGAAGCACCACATTAACACCGGAAGTAGACCCCCCCCCCCGACATTTGCACCAAAACCCGACGAGAAGAGATTTCAGGGCATTGTCAAGAGCTGGGGGCACAGAGGGTGATTGAACGGTCAGACAGTCCATGGTTCAGCAGTAGTCCTGGTGAAGAAAAAGGACGGCACACAAGCTTCTGTGTGGATACCGGGCGCTGAATGAATGATATCAAAAGGGCTCATACCCATTGCCCAGAATTTAGACCACCGATGCATTGGTGGGGGCCAGGTGGTTTTCCACACTCGACTGAAGCGGGTTATCACCAGGGGGGAGCGGAAGAGGAAAGCCAAAGACTGCCTTTTTCCTTGGGCAAGGCCCGTGGGAATTCAAAATCATGCCCTTTGGCTCTGCAATGCCCCTGGTTGTTTCGAGCGTCTGATGGAGAAAGGGATTGGGTGGCCTGCAGTGGAAGACAGCATTGTTACATTGATGACGTCTCGTCTTTGGGGGGCACCCTTGAGGAGGAGGGAGCAGCTGGAGGAAGTAACAGCGGTTGGGAAGGCCCCAAACCCCAAAAATACCCAAGAAATGCTCGATGTTCCAGCATTTGGTGCCATTTTGGGGGTGTAGTCAGTCAAGGGCGGTTGCACACCCACCCACAGAAGGGGGCGGGGTGGAGAAGTGGCCCGTTCCCACCAATCGGCGAAAGTCAGGGGACCTGGACCGTGCACTATCCCCTGCTTTGTACAGGACTTCGCCCGTTTTTAGCGGCTCCTCTCCACCGACTTTCCGAAAAGGGGGGTGTTCCGTGGGACGAGGGTGTCAGTCTGCATTTGCAACCCGAAGAAGGCCCGGTGGGGCCCGGTCTTTCCCTATCCGGACCGAAGCCCCCCTTTCCGTTTGGGCACTGATGCTAGTGCGGAAGGCATAGGGGCAGTTTTGCACAGATAAAGGATGGGAAGGAGTATGTTGTGGCCCCCACTACAGTGCCAAGTTCAGCAGGCCTGAATGCAAAAAAATTGTGTGCAAAGGGAAAAGAGTTGCTGGCGGGGTGAAAAGTTCGAGACTTTCACCCCCTACCTCTACGGTGCCCAGTTATCCGGACGACCATGCTGCCCCACAGTGGTTTAAGCACTAAAGGTAGGAGGGGGAGCTGGCAGGTGGTTAGGGCGCCTTGAACAGTCAACACCCCATCATCCACCGCCCGGGTCAGTCCTTTTAAGCTGACAGCCTGAGTCTACGCCCGTGTGAGGCTAGTTCCACACTGTTCCAGAAGGACTCTGATCCTGGGCCCCCGTCGAGGTGTGGAATGCACCATAAAGGGGATGATGAGTGGCGTAAGGCAAAGGAGGGCTTGACCTTGGGTCCCATTTTCCCGGTGGTTTAGGGTCTCAGTGGACCCCCAGTGGGAGGCCGGGCTCGGAGAGCCCCACCCAAAGGTTGGGGGCCCGTGGAAAAAATTACGAGGGGTTTAAACGGTTTGTTTGTGAAGTGTGGGGGGCAGTTGAGTGAAGTGGGCGGACATTGGATAATGTAAATACCCCGAGCCCTGCGTGCTGAGTTGCTGAGGGAATTTCATGCCCGGGTTACCCGTGGCCACTTGGGCGAGGAAAAAAAAACCCGAGCCTTTTCCGTCAACGTTTTACTGGGGGGCATGAGAAGTGACATGTTGAGTGGTGTAGAGATGGATGTTGTGCAGGCAAAGCTAGAAAGAACCGGCCCCGTTACAGGTGTACTTGGGGGCACCCGTGGAAAGGGTGGGAATAGACATTTCTGGTCCCCTGCCCCCCACGCCACAAGGAAAAAACCAAAAAATCGTGTGGAAGGACTATTCTCAAAGGGTTGAGGATAGCAACCCAACCATGAGGCCGAGACTTGGCTGGCGGTTTGTGAAGAATTTTATTACCCCTTTTGGTGTGCCTTCTGAAATGCACTTGACCAAAGGCCGTGAGTTTTAGCAGAGTGTTCCGTGAGTGTTTCGACCGTCTTTGTCCACGTGGACTGGCTGTGGCGTTACCCGGGCCCGGGGCTACTCCTGGGGGGCCCTGGTGAAAAAGAAGATGAAGTTTTGCCCCAGAGCGGCAGGGGAGGGCAGACGTGACCGGATGAGGACGAGCATTTGGACGGTGAGGGCAGCAGCAGACGTCAATGGTGACCATGAGCCAGGTCTTGGGACAGGGATACCCCCCTGGGTGCCACTGCCAATCTACCGCCGCCCACACCTCCTCCGAGCGACCCCCGTGAGGCGAAGAAAAACCCCCGGGGTGAAAGATTTTTTTGTTTCGAGAACGATTTTTTTAAATTTTCTGTAGTTTGTTTTTAGGTTTAATATGTCAGAGCAGACGGGTCGTCGCTTGAAGGGGGGGGGGGAGTGCTACGCCCGGGGTCTTTGTCTCTGTGCAAAACATGTGTTAACATGAAGGGACCTGGGGAAAAATGACGCAGCTGGGTGTGAGCGGAGGAGCGGTGGAACAAGCCAAGAGAGACGCGGTTTGGGGGCTGCTCCTGTGAAGACCTGTGTGTGCCCTTGGACCTGATAAACTTTTTGTTGCCCTGTTTTAAGCTGATGTGCAGGTGACATGTGGTTTCCCCTGATGTGCTTTTAAAAATAATGTAGGGAAATAACTTGTGTAAATAAAGGAAAAAAAAGTCATTTTTTTGTTTTTTTCGTGCCCTTCCTTGCCATTTGGGGTTTCCCCTGTGGGGTTCTGGGACGCTGGTGCTCGGTGTCGGATTTTCGGTTCACGACCCCGTGGATAGCACGCCGTCTACCTAGCGCCTTGTGTTTGGGGGCTGAGAGACGAGGGGGGGGTCGGGCCCCTAACATACTATAAATTTTTTTTCAGTTCATAGTGTTTTGCCAGTCCTTTTCCCCAAATTTTCTCTTAAAGAAAATAGTTAAAAACGGTAACATTTTTAATTTTCCCTTTGCGCTGTATCTCGCCCTAAAAGTATAGCAAAGACGGGAGAAGAGAGTATAAATAATAGTTTTTGCCAGTTAATAGATGGCGCCCATGGTTCTTACGCTTTCATCTATTTTTTTAATTTTTCTCTTTTGATCTTCTTTCTCCTTTTTTATGTACCCCTGCTTTATAGCGTGGCCTTCAAAAAATTTATTTTTTCCCGATATGAGTTTATATTTTCCCTTTTCCTGCCAGTTCTTGATAGTATCATTTGTTTCTGTCTTGTTTCCCCTTGCCCGTTTTATTTTATTCTTCCTGTTAGGATAGACGCTGAACCGTTGCTTATAAGTATCTATTTGTTTTTCTTTCACTCATTGAGAAGCTGTCTCTCCTCCGTGCCTGTCATCACTTTTTATTGTTTTTTTTTCGTCCAAATTATTCTTTCATCGTCCTTAAACACCCGATTCAAAACTTCTGTACGCTTTTATTATCTTTGGTCAAATTCCAAAATTTCCACCCCCAATTTTAAGGGGCCGACAAACGTAGCCAACTT
>NW_023639087.1:0-2500 GCF_015228065.2 Penaeus monodon
ACGTCTTTCCACTTGAGCAAGTAATGGATGTTATGGCAGGCTGACATCTTGGGTCCTGTTGCTCTCTTAGGGGTTGGTTGTAGTCAAGCTCTAAATGATATGCGTTGATGGAAACTCTGAAGGGCGTCAGCCACAGGCTTCTTCCTGTTTAGCAGTGTCAAATGGAGTAGTTGAACTCGGCAATGGCGAGAGATGACGGCGGGGTTGTCTTGTGAAGTCGGCTTGTCTTGTGAAGGCGTGAACCAGGTGCATGTGATCCGTCTGAATCGTGAAGGTGTTGCCCTCAAGAAAATGGCGGAAATGACGGACAGCTTGGTGAACAGCGAGGAGCTCTCTATCAAAGATTGAGTAGTTCTTTTCGGCCTTCAGTAGCTCGTCGCTGAAGAAACCCAAAAGGGGGCAGGGCAGTCCTTCAACCACCTGCTCGAGGACAGCTCTGATACGGTGTTGCTGGCGTCTGTGGTGATGAGAAGGGGCTTCCCCGGGGTGGGAAAAACGAGGAGGGTTGATGCGGTGAGAGCTTTCTTGGCCTTATGAAATTCATTTGCTTGACGGCGCCCCACATCAGGCCCCTGGGTTTCCCTGTAAGTGCATTGTACAAGTGTCCATGATGGATGCGATGCCAGGCAGGAAGCGATGATAGTAGTTCACCATTCCCACAAACTCTTGGAGGGTCTTGACTGAGGAGGGCTTGGGGAATTGCTTGACTGTCGAAACCTTGTCTGGGAGGGGGTAGACACCTTTAGGAGAGAGGCGGTGCCCCAGGAAGTTCACCTCTCTGACGCCGAAAACACACTTGTGTCGCAGGTATTCCTGTTTGAAGGAGGAAAAGATGAGGATGTCGTTGATGTAGCAGATGCAGAAGAATAAATCACCCAAGATGCCGTCCATCATCCACTGAAAGGTGGCTCTGTCGTTTCTCAGACCGAAACAGCTGTAGTTGAAAGTACCAAAGGGGGTGGTGACGGCAGTTTTGGGGATGTCTTTTGGGTGCATTGGTACTTAGTTGTACACCTTCAGTAGGTTGAGCTTGGAAAAAATCATGGCGCCGTGGAGGAAGGAAGTAACATCGGCGATGTTAGGCAGAGGGAAGTGGTCTGGTTCCAAGAGCATATTGAGGCGTCTGTTTAACCACAGGGACCAAGGGAGCCGTCCTTTTTTTAACCACTATGTGCAGAGGGGAAGACCAAGGATGTGGCGCCTTTTGACATATGCCTAGGCGGTCCAGCTCCCTGAAGGTCTGCTTTGCCGCGGCGAGTTTGTCGGGTGATAACCGACGAAACTTGGAGAACACTGGAGGGCCTGATGTCTTGATACGGTGATAGATCCCATGCTTGGCTGGAGTCTGAGGTTACTGGCAAAGCTCAGGTTTAAAAATGTCAGGGTAGGAGTTGCGGAGGTGTGCGTAGTCATCTGCAGCATCAATCACCTGAAGGGCGAGGTTGTCCGGGGCAGCGGCAATGGGGGTGGCGGCGAGGGAAGCTGCTTCGACCAATCTGCCACTGGAGACGTCTGGTAGTACGCCAGGAAGTCTGCTCCAAGCAAAGGGAGGGTAACGTCGGCCACCACGAAGCTCAATCTATACATACGGCTGCCGATACGGATGTTGATATGTTGGCGGCCGTATGTGGGGATCGTTGTGCCATTGGCTGCTGCGAGTCTGATGACGGGCTGTAGTTGGTGGGGCTTCCTCCACTGAGAGGCTGGCAGGAGGGAGTGGGCAGCACCGGTGTTCACTAGGAAACGGACGCCCGTTATGGGGTCTTGCAGGAAAAAGGTATTGGTGCCGCGATAGGCAGCGGCCGCCTTACACGTTTTTTGGCCAGGGGCAACCTGGTTTGCAGTTCCACGCATCGTGGCGTGAAAATAGCAGAGGCCGTCGGCGAATTTTTCGCTGCTCTGCTGCTGTCGTGGCCATGGGTTGAGTTGTTGTTGTACTGTATGTCGGCGTACGCGTGATGGAGTAGGAGTACGGTTGACCACTGCAATGTCGTTCTCGTCTGGCGGGGGCTTCATCCATCTCTACCGCGGTGAGGATGACTGCACGCATATTTTCTGGCAGGCATAGAAGCCAAATGGCGAGTCCAGCTGTCTCGCTGTTCCGTCGGCTGCTGGAGGGAGTCTTGTCAGAATTTTCATCTCGAGCAAGTCTGACTTTTATAAAATAAACACTTGCGGAGTTGTCATCACTTGTTTTACTTATCCTTCTCAGCTCTGAGAAAACTCTGCAGTTAGTCACGGCTACATTTTCGTGGTCATCGCTTGTTACTACTGGGTCGAGAAAACTAGCGACCAAGCGGTTACAAATGGAGAGACCGGTTTCTTAAAGAGATGTCGTAGCGAAACTGGATATCCTCACCATGTTCCCGACGCTGCAGTATTCAACAACGCATTTCCTCTAAGAGCAGTTCTTCCTACATTGAGGAAACCTGCTTCGCCATTCAACAACAGGATCACTCTCCTCAAGGAAAGTGAGCCGTTAAAGTCCTGGGCGGGTGTA
>NW_023639087.1:10000-12393 GCF_015228065.2 Penaeus monodon
CCTCACCGCGGTAGAGATGGATGAAGCCCCCGCCAGACGAGAACGACATTGCAGTGGTCAACCGTACTCCTACTCCATCACGCGTACGCCGACATACAGTACAACAACAACTCAACCCATGGCCACGACAGCAGCAGAGCAGCGAAAAATTCGCCGACGGCCTCTGCTATTTTCACGCCACGATGCGTGGAACTGCAAACCAGGTTGCCCCTGGCCAAAAAACGTGTAAGGCGGCCGCTGCCTATCGCGGCACCAATACCTTTTTCCTGCAAGACCCCATAACGGGCGTCCGTTTCCTAGTGAACACCGGTGCTGCCCACTCCCTCCTGCCAGCCTCTCAGTGGAGGAAGCCCCACCAACTACAGCCCGTCATCAGACTCGCAGCAGCCAATGGCACAACGATCCCCACATACGGCCGCCAACATATCAACATCCGTATCGGCAGCCGTATGTATAGATTGAGCTTCGTGGTGGCCGACGTTACCCTCCCTTTGCTTGGAGCAGACTTCCTGGCGTACTACCAGACGTCTCCAGTGGCAGATTGGTCGAAGCAGCTTCCCTCGCCGCCACCCCCATTGCCGCTGCCCCGGACAACCTCGCCCTTCAGGTGATTGATGCTGCAGATGACTACGCACACCTCCGCAACTCCTACCCTGACATTTTTAAACCTGAGCTTTGCCAGTAACCTCAGACTCCAGCCAAGCATGGGATCTATCACCGTATCAAGACATCAGGCCCTCCAGTGTTCTCCAAGTTTCGTCGGTTATCACCCGACAAACTCGCCGCGGCAAAGCAGACCTTCAGGGAGCTGGACCGCCTAGGCATATGTCAAAAGGCGCCACATCCTTGGTCTTCCCCTCTGCACATAGTGGTTAAAAAAAGGACGGCTCCCTTGGTCCCTGTGGTTAAACAGACGCCTCAATATGCTCTTGGAACCAGACCACTTCCCTCTGCCTAACATCGCCGATGTTACTTCCTTCCTCCACGGCGCCATGATTTTTTCCAAGCTCAACCTACTGAAGGTGTACAACTAAGTACCAATGCACCCAAAAGACATCCCCAAAACTGCCGTCACCACCCCCTTTGGTACTTTCAACTACAGCTGTTTCGGTCTGAGAAACGACAGAGCCACCTTTCAGTGGATGATGGACGGCATCTTGGGTGATTTATTCTTCTGCATCTGCTACATCAACGACATCCTCATCTTTTCCTCCTTCAAACAGGAATACCTGCGACACAAGTGTGTTTTCGGCGTCAGAGAGGTGAACTTCCTGGGGCACCGCCTCTCTCCTAAAGGTGTCTACCCCCTCCCAGACAAGGTTTCGACAGTCAAGCAATTCCCCAAGCCCTCCTCAGTCAAGACCCTCCAAGAGTTTGTGGGAATGGTGAACTACTATCATCGCTTCCTGCCTGGCATCGCATCCATCATGGACACTTGTACAATGCACTTACAGGGAAACCCAGGGGCCTGATGTGGGGCGCCGTCAAGCAAATGAATTTCATAAGGCCAAGAAAGCTCTCACCGCATCAACCCTCCTCGTTTTTCCCACCCCGGGGAAGCCCCTTCTCATCACCACAGACGCCAGCAACACCGTATCAGAGCTGTCCTCGAGCAGGTGGTTGAAGGACTGCCCTGCCCCTTGGGTTTCTTCAGCGACGAGCTACTGAAGGCCGAAAAGAACTACTCAATCTTTGATAGAGAGCTCCTCGCTGTTCACCAAGCTGTCCGTCATTTCCGCCATTTTCTTGAGGGCAACACCTTCACGATTCAGACGGATCACATGCACCTGGTTCACGCCTTCACAAGACAAGCCGACACATGGACCCTCCGCCAGCGCCGTCATCTCTCCGCCATTGCCGAGTTCAACTACTCCATTTGACACCTGCTAAACAGGAAGAAGCCTGTGGCTGACGCCCTCTCCAGAGTTTCCATCAACGCATATCATTTAGAGCTTGACTACAACCAACTCCCTAAAGAGCAGCAACAGGACCCCAAGATGTCAGCCTGCCATACATCCATTACTTGCTCAAGTGGAAAGACGTCCTGTGGATGAAGCAGGTACAATCCTCTACAACATCAGCATCGTACGACCGCGCCTGTGGATTCCAGCTCCCTCCGTCGTCATTGCCCATCCCATCCCTCTCGATGAGCAACAGCATGCTTCCTGAAGCAGAAATTCGTGTGGCACAACATCTCCAGAGACGCAAAGGACTGGGTTCGATCCTGCACCACCTGTCAAGTCTCCAAAATTCAGCAACATACCGAAACGGGCCCTGGATCTTTCCAGCAGCTACAGAGGCATTTTGCACGCATCCACGTTGACGTAGTGGGTCCCCTACTGCTATCAGAAGGACATCACTACCTCTTCACCATAGTGGACTGCTAAATAGAG
>NW_023639088.1:0-12393 GCF_015228065.2 Penaeus monodon
CTCATTTGCACATTAACAAACTTCCGGAGGTCAAGAAGAATTGCGAGTTGTGCATTAAAAGCAGTGTGTGTGGCTTTTGTATTTCCTCTGGTGTAGTGGTTTTCCTGCAGGTGTAGTGGTATTTTCCTGCAGGGTAGTGGTATTTCCTGCAGGTGTAGTGGTATTTCCTGTTGGTGTAGGGGTATTTCCTAAGGTGGTGGTATTTCTGCAGGTGTGGGGTATTTCCTGTGTGAGTATTTCCTTTTGGGTGTATGGTTTTTTCCTGCGGGTGTAGTGGAGTTTCCTGCAGGTGTAGGGGTATTTCCTGTTGGTTAGTGGTATTTCCTGCGGGTGTAGTGGAGTTTCCTGCAGGTGTAGTGGTATTTCCTGTTGGTGTAGTGGTATTTCCTCGGTGTAGGGGTATATCCTCGGCGAGTGTATTTCATACGGTGAGGGGTTTATTTCCTGCGGAGAGTGGTATTTCCTGCAGGTGTAGTGGTATTTCCTGCAGGTGTAATGGTATTTCCTGCAGGTTAGTGTATTTGCTGCGGTTAGTGGTATTTCCGCTGGTGTAGGGGTATTTCCTGCTGGTGCAGGGGTATTTCTGCGGTGTGTGGATTTGGGTGGGGCTTCACGTGCAGGTGATGTAAAGCGGGGTTGGTGCCTAATAGTGTTAAGCGCTTGCATCCCTTTCTCGCTGCAGCTTCCACCCCGGGCGAGCCCAGTGCGAAAAAGGGAGCAGCTTCCGCATAAGTCTCCCCTCCCAGGTCACGCCTCTCCTCTTAAAGACTTCTGAGTGCCCCCTCGGGGCCCCCAGGGGTAACGGGGTACCTTGCGTCCCAGGCTAATCTGTGGGGGATTGGGAGCAGCAGGGGGCCCCCCGAGGTAGGAGTTATGGCCCACCGGCGTGTGGACACGCTCTGGCTTCGTCCCAAACTCCTGCCCCCTACCCCCGGGGGAAATGGGGCGGCTGGGGGGAGGTGGGCCTTGCCAGTCCTCCTCCCCCCAAAAATGACCCTTGGCAACGCCTTTAAAAAATGGAAATGCTGGGGGGGGGGGGTTTTGTCCCTCCCACCCGCAAGTAAGGGGGCTGTGGGCCCCCGCTGGGAGGGAAAATTGGGGGTGCAGGTTTGGGAGCAGAGTTACTCGTCCCGCCTGCCCCCCGGCGGGCCCCAAACCCCACCATAAAGCTTGTGGGGAAAGCCCTCGGGAACCCACAGTGGATGGGCGGCCCCAAAACCCCGCCACCCCCTTTTTCTGGGCTGGTTGGTGGGGGCGGCAGGGGTGGCGTGCACCCGGGAGTGACCACCCGGGTTTAAACCTCGGCGGCTTTCCGGGTAGGCGCTTGGGAACATCCGGTCCTTGCGCAGGATGAGCGGTTACCTCTGCTATCGCGGGAATTGAAGGCTGGGAGTTGGGGTGGCTGCCCTCTCAGAGGGAAAGCCCTGGTACGGAAACGATCAGTGGGGTGGTTACCCCTCTACGGTCGGGCCCAGCGTGGTCACCACCCCCGGGGTGTAGCCATACCCCTCTCCAGTCGTTTCAGCCTGCGGTGTCGAGGTGACCCCGGTTGATGAGCGATCATGGCTTTAGAGAAGCATGTTTTTTGGCTTCATGTCTCTTATTGCGTATACGCTCCTACGAGTACAAAAAACCGATGTAAAGAGGCGTTTCTACCCCAAACTCGCATCTGTGGCAACGTTTGCCCCCGGCGAACATTCGCATTGTTCGGGGCGACTTCAATGCGGTATCCGGCTGTGCCCGGCTGGCTACGAGATGTCTGTGGGGCCCCCAGGGCTCGGGAGCTGCCCCGCAGGAGAATGCCCCTTCTCCGGGTTTGCTGGGTCCCAAAAAGGGGATCTCTGGCTCCTGGTACCAGCGCTCCAACTCGCATCGCTGGACTTGGACACGATACGGGTACAGTGGCCAAGGAGATCGACCACATCCTTGTCAGCACGCATGGAGGATCCTCCAAAAAGCGGGGTTTTTACCGGGTCTGATTCTGGGGGAAAACCGCCCATGGGCTGTTGGGCTACCCTGGGGGTCCCTTCAAAACTCCCCGTCCCTCCATGGCCCCCAAGGGGTTTTCACTGGACAGACTAAGGGAGGAGGATGTCCCGTGGGTTCCCCCGGGCTCTCTGACCGATTCTCAAAAACCAGCAACCTGCGGATCCGTTGCTCTGTGGATCCTTCAGCGCGAAAACACTCGAAAAAGCTCAGGAGCCCCATTGGCGTACCCCCAAAAGGAAAAGGCAGAATACCATCTCCCTGGAGATTTTGAGCCACTGAAGCGTGTCGCAAGGCTCGGCAAAAGGGGAAATCAATTTTGCGTCGTTCCTGGTGCGTAGGGCTCGGACACTGCTGAAAGGGAAAGGACTTCTCGGGAAATCTTGCCGAGGAGGTCAAAGGGCCATTCTTGGAAAATGACCTTCCCCCCCTCCCAAAGCCCTGAAAAAACTGAACCCTAACCCCCCTCACAGATGACGCACCGATCAGGGGATGGAGGGACACTCGATCATGTTGGGGTTGTAAACGTTTGGGCTGAGTATTTAAACGTTGAAACCAGGTGGAAATCCCCCCAATATTTAGCTTGGATGAAAGCGATGTCTCATCCCCTGTCCCGGGACCACCCATCAGCGGAACCTCCTCCCCAAAACAGGGTTAGGTGGCATTTAAGCTGAAGGGGGGAAAAAGCGCAGCATATGTGATATCCCTGCTAAACTGCTAAAGGCTGGGGGTGAACCTAGGGCTCGGGGCCTGCATACAGCCCTTACTCCCTTTTTGGCATCTGGTACCATTCCCCTGACTGCTGGGGGGCGTGGTCCCCCTCTCGGGAGGGGAAAGGGGTCGGGGGACTGTAGCAACTACCGTGGCATTACACTGCCAGCAACCACAAAGGGTTTTCGCTCACTTCTTCTGAAACGTCCGCAACCACCTACTGAGGCACCCGGACCGAGCATCTGGATTTACTCCTGGCAAGTCCCCCAATGCCGTATACTAGCGCTTCGAGTAATTTGGAACGCCGTCGTGAGTTTGGTCGTGGGGTTTCTTGGCCTACAAAACGACCTCAAGAAGGGTTTTACCCCGGGGCATCGGGGAAACGCTATGGGGGATCCTGAGGCTCAGGGGAATTCCGACACAGATTATTGGGCCCAAGCAACCTCTATCTGGTCTGAATGCTGTAAAATGGGTGGGGGTATGTCGAAATTCTTCCCTGTTAATTCAGGGGTGAGGCAAAGGGTGTGTCCTTTCACCCCCTTTTCAAAACCCTTTTATGGACTGGATAATGGGGAGAGCTAAATAGCCAAAGTCAGTGCGGAGCAACACTAGCAATATTTAAGGGCTCGGACCTTCTTTTGCCGAGATGTTGCCATCCTACGGCCCCTTTGGGGGTCCTTGGGGCGGCTCTTATGCTTTTGCAATGAGGCGAAGCCCTAGGCTTAGAGGGCTCCTGGGCCCAAAACCAAGATTCAGGCTTTGGGGGCCTGTTTGGGGAACCCGTTCAGTCGATCCCTGCTTGCGGCGAGGGGCGTTGAAGTCACAGAAAGTTTTTTCATACCTTGGTAGCGTAGTCCATATCTCTGGGTTTTCAGACCAGGAAGTCAGTAGAAAGGGTTGGGCTGGGGAACAGGAGCCATGAAAATCGATCAACAACGTTTGGAGATGTCGGTACCCATGCGAAGGACCCAAACTGCGTGTCTTCAAAGGCCCTTTATACTTCCCTTTTCTCTATGGAAGGCGAAACCGGACGCTATCCAGTGCCTTGGAGCTCGCCTTGATGCCTTTTTTAACAGTCCCTTCCCGGACATGGGGTCAGTTGGCGGCCCAAAAGTTCCAACCCGGTTAAAAACCGGGACTGGGTGGGGCCCGTTACTTGCATAACCGGGATCGCCAAATCGGCATTGGCCACCTAGCTGCCTCCCCAGGACGACCCCGCCCACCAGGTTGTCTCTCCCGCGAACAAAACCCGGGGGGAGGAGACCTGTGGGACTCCCAGGAATCATGGGTTGGGGGACTCGAAAGAACCGTCGTGAGGAACTAGAGATGGGCCGTGTGCCTGCCTGGAGATCCCTCGGGGATCCTCGTGCTGGAAGCAAGGGGGGATGCGGCCCCTGCCCCCCTGGCGTTAGCCCCTTGAGATGATGATGATGTTGGTATTTCCTGCGGTGTAGTGGTATTTCTTGTTGTGAATGGGGGGATTTCTGCAGGGTTTTGTATTTCCTGCAGGGGGTAGTGGTATTTCCTGCAGGTGTAGTGGGATTTCCTGCAGGTGTAGTGGTATTTTTCCCGCAGGGGTGGGTATTTCCTGCAGGGGGGTTTGTGGTATTTCCTTCGGTGTAGTGGTATTTTTCCCGCAGGTTATGGAGTTTCCGCGGGGTATGGTATTTCCTGCATATGTAGTGGGATTTCCCGCAGGCGGGTGGTATTTCATACAGGGGTAGTGGTATTTCCGTTGTGTGTGGTATTTCCTGCAGGGTTAGTGGTATTTCTGCAGGTTAGTGGATTTCCTTCAGGTTTTGGGTTTTCCTCGGTTATTGGTATTTCTGCAGGTGAGGGGTATTTTTTCCCGTTGGGGTATGGTATTTTTTTTCTGTTAGTGGTATTTTCCCGCGGTGTAGTGGTATTTCCCGCAGGTTTAGTGGTATTTCATGAGGTGTAGGGGTATTTTCTGTTGGGGTAGGGTATTTTTTGCTGGTGTAGTGGGTTTTTCCCGTTGGTTAGTGGGATTTCCTGCGGGGTAGTGGTATTTCCTGCAGGGGTAGTGGGATTTCCTGCAGGGGTAGTAGTATTTTCCCGCAGGTGTAGTATTTTTCCCGCAGTTGTAGTGGTATTTCCTGCAGGTTATGGGATTTCCCGCAGGTGGAGTGGAGTTTCCTGCAGGTGTAGTGGTTTTTCCTGCAGTGTATGGATTTCCTGTTGGGGTAGTGTTTTTATGGAAGGGAAATTGTGGACGTGCTCTAGCTGCAAAAGATAAAAGGGATTATATAATAACTTTCAAAATCTGTTTATAAATTAAATGGGGATATAAATATTTTAACTTACCCCCGTATATAATGAAGCAAAACCCCCAACACACACACCACAGTGCATCGTCACCGCGCGCGCTCGTAGACGCATGCCTCTTAAAACTTAATCTTTTCCTCAGAGTTCGATATCAATTATAGGCTGGCTGATTTGGCTGCGGGAGGACTCAGGTTTTCTGTTGTAAAGGGGTTTGGGATTTGCTGCGCTTTTTCAAAATTTTCCTGGTGCTATGAAGGTCGCATTTGTTTCAGTCGCGCGCGGTGCTTGGAGGAAGAAAAACTTGCTGGGACTTTGTGTGGGTTTGAGCTTTAGTTTTTTAAAAGGCTGCCTGTAAATATTGTGTCTGTTTGGGCCCAAAACCTGGTAGTCTCTTAGCACCTTGTTTGCGTGACTTGACGATATTGTTGAAAGTGGGAAAATGTTTGCATTTCGCCAATTTTTTTTTTTTCCGGAAATGCGTTTGGGGAAAATTCGAAAATGGTCCCGTTTTGTGTTTTCGTTTTGCGTCTATTACTTTTACCTGGGAAACCAAGGAAGAGCCTGTCTACGAGGTCCTTTGCAGGTGTGTTCTTCTATGGCCCTGAGTATGTTGTCCTTCAGGCTGTCCCAGTTTTGCAGAATGGTTTTGGAGGGTTTATTTGAAATCTGTTATTGCTGATATCAACAAACACACACACAACCCCCACCCACACACCACCGAACAAAAAACACACACCACCCCCACCACACACACACACTGTGGTTTGTGTGGGTGTTGGTGTGTGGGGTTTTTGTGTGGTTGGCGCGCAGATATATTATTTTAATATACTATAAAACTATACAAAAACATATCTGCATATATTATATATATATATTATATATAAATATATATAATATATATTTATATATATATATATATATAACACACCCAAAACCCCAAAACACTAAACCTGAAATTTCCCGATAATACATTTATTACATTTTTGGGCCAAATTCAAACTTCCACCAATAACTGATTCTTATTAACGTCTTGCACTTTTCTCCTGATTGTAGGCTTAAGTAAAGATATCGTTTTTTTTTATTTTTTTTTTTTTTTTTTTTTATTTTTAAATTTTTTTTTTTTTTTTTTTAAATTATTTTTATTATTTTTTTACTGTAGTGAAATTGAAACTAACCCAATTTAAATAAAGCAATTGGTCTGAGAACACCTTTAGACGCTAAAACCCTCATATGTATATAACAGTATTAAACCCCCAAATACCAAAAACACTGACATATAAATTTTTTTTTGTTAATATCATACATAATATTTTATATATATTATATATATATATAAAATATATTTTATATATAATATATATATATATATATTAATTTATATATAATAAATTATTATATTAAAATATTTTTAAAATTATATATATATATATATATTATTATAATATCTTTATATATATATATATATTTTAATATATATATATAAAATATATATATATATATATATAATATTATAATTATATATTATATTATATATATATATATATATATATTATATTATATATTTATTATGTATATATCAAAAAAAAATTTTATTTGTCAGTTTTTTTGTATTGCTGTACATCTTTTCATATCATATGGGGGTTTTTGAGCGTCTAAGGTGTTCTCGAAATTGCTTTTTTTAAAATGTTTAGTTTCAACTTTCATCTACATAAAAATAAAAATAAAATAATAAAATAAAATAAAAAAAATAATAATAATAAAAAATAAAAAAATAAAAAAAATCATATTTTCCTTTTAAATGCCTACAATCGGGAAAAAAGTGCAATGACGTTAATATACGATACTCATGTTTTGGGGGAAATTTGAATTGGCAGAACTTAAAAATGTATTATCAGGGATATACAGTGTTATATTTGTGTGTGTGTTTGTTTATATATATATATATATATTAAATATATATATATTATATTATATATATTATATATATATTATATGCAGATATGTTTTATGTATATTTGTATATGTATATATACAACATATATCTGCGCGCACACACACACACCCACACACACACCCACACACACACACACACACACGTGTGTGTGTGTGTGTGTTGTGTGTGTGTGTGTGGGTGTGTGTTGTTGTGTGTGTGTGTGTGTGTGTGTGCAACAGCAAATAACAGATTTAAAATCAAAACCCAAAAAAAAACATTTCTGCAAACGGGACAGCCTAAAGGACAATCTCAGGCCATAGAAGAACACATCCTGAAAAGGGACCTCGTAGACAGCTCTTCCTTGGTTCTCCGGGATAAAAGTAATAACCCAAAAACGACAACACACCTGAAAACTGGACCATTTTTCTGAATTCCCAAACGCATTTTCCCGGAAAAAGAAATTGGCGAAATGCAAAAAATTTCCCATCTTTCTAACAATATCGTAAATTCACGCAAAAAAAAGGTGCTAAGGACTACCTGGTTTTCGGCCCAAACAGACCAAATTTTAGGGGCAGCTTTTAAAACCAAAGCTGCGACCCACACTAAGTCCGAAAGTATTCATTCCCCCCAAGCCCGCGCGCGACTGGAACAAATGCGCCCTTCATGCCCCCGGCATTTGAACAAGCGCAGCACAAATCCCAATCTATACAACATAACCTGATTTCCCCCCGCCCCAAATCACCACCTTTAAAATTGATATCGAACTCGGGAAAGTTTAAGATTAAGAGTGCTGCGTCTACGAGCGGCGCGCGTAGACGCATGACTGGTGTTTGTGTTGGGGGTTTGCATTATTTATACCGGTTTTCATATATTTAAATTGCCCCTTAATTTACTAAAACTATGTTATTGAAAGTTACTTATTAACCCCCTTTATCGTTGCAGCTATGACACGTCCAAAATCTCTTCCAAAAATCCCACTACCCAACGGGAAATCCACTACACCTGCGGGAAAATACCACACCCTGCAAAAACCCCACTCCACCTGCGGAAATCCCACTACACCTGCAAAAAAACCACTACAACTGCAGGAAATACTACACCTCAGGAAATTACTACACCGCGGGAAATACCACTACCCCTGCAGGAATCACTACACCGGGGAAAATACCACTACCCAAACGGGAAATACCCTAACCAAAAAAAATCCCACTACACCAACGGGAAAATACCCCTACACCTGCTGAAATACCATACACCTCGGGAAATCCCACTACCCCTGCAAAAATACCACTACACCTGCAGGAAATACCACAAATCCTGCGGGAAATCCCACTACCCCAAACGGAAATCCCACTACCCCTGTATAAAAACCACTCCGCCTGCGGGAAATACCACTACCTATGCAGGAAATCCCCTACACCGCGGAAACTCCACTCACCTGCAGGAAATCCCCACTACACCAATGGGAAAATACTACACCTGCAAAAACCCACTACACCTGCGGGAAAATACCACTCACCTCAGAAATACCACTCCCCCTGCAGGAAATCCCACTACCCAAACAGGAAATACCACACCCTAAAGGGAAAATACCATCCCCTGCGGGAAATCCACTCCCTGCGGGAAATACCACTACCCTGCGGGAAAATACCACTACACCTGCAGGAAATACTACACCTGCGGGAAAATCCACTACCCAAAAAAGAAATCCCACTACACTGCGGGAAATACCACTACATCATCATCATCATCGGGGGCAACCCCGACGGGGGCGCATGGCCGCTCCACCCTTCGCTTCACCACGGGACCCCTCGGGCGAGTCTCCGGGGCAAGGGCCCTCTCTGTTCCTCACGACGGTCTCGTCGAGCTCCCCAACCCATGATCCCTAACGCCCCCCGGTCTCCCCCACCCGGGTTTTCCCCCCAGAGAGACAACCTGTGGGCGGGGTCGTCCTGGGGAGGCGGCTAGGTGGCCATATGCCGAGTTGGCGACCCCGGATTATGCAATAACAGGTCCCTCCCCAGTCTCACGGTGTAACCGGGGTTTGGGGACACGTGGTCCTCCAACTGTACCCCATGATCCGGCGGGGGATTTGTACAAAAGGGCTAAAGGCGAGACTCCAAGGCACTGGATAGCGTCCGGTTTCCTTCCATAGACAAACGGGAAGATCAGGCCTTGAAACACGCAGTTTGGGCCCTTTCTGAAAGGGTACCGCTCCCCAAAACGTCTTGTTGATCGGTTCAGGGCCCCTGTTGCCAACCAACCCGTCACTGACTTCCGGGGCTGAAAACCCCAGAGTATGGACACGCTCCCAAGGAAATTAAAACTTTCGTGACTTAAACGTCCTCGCCGCCAGGGATCGACTGAACGGGTTCCCCTACAGCCCCAAAGTCCTGAATCTTGGTTTTGGGTCCAGGAACCTCTAAGCCTAGGGCTTCGCCTCATTGCTAAATCATAAAGACCGCCACAAGTGACCCCAAAGGCTCAGATAGGAGGCACATCGGGGCAAAGTAAAGGGTCCGACCCCTTAAATATTGCCTAGTGTTGTCCGCACTGACTTTGGCTAGTAGCTCTCCCCCATTATCCATCCTACAAGTGTTGAAAAGTGTGGGTGCAAGCACAGCCCGCCTACCCCTGAATTAACAGGGAAAAAGTTCGACATACCCCCACCACACTTTACAGCATTTTTAGTACCATATAGAGGCTTGCATCAGGCCCTAAACTGTGTCGGAATTCCCCTGAGCCTCAGGGTCTTTCCCCTAGCGATTCCCATGCACCGGTCAAACCCTTCTTTAGGTCGATGTAGGCTGCAAACAAACCCCCGCCAAAAATCACGACGGGGTTCCCATTCTCGAAGCGCTTAACGGTCTATTGGGACTTGCCAGGGTAAAACCCGACTGCTCCGGTCTCTGGTCCTCGTAGGTGGTTGCGGGTCCGTTTCAGAATGTGAGCGAAACCTTGCCTGGTATGCTGAGCAGTGTAATGCCCCGGTAGTTGCTACAGTCCCATCGTCCCCTTTCCCTTTCCCGAGAGGGTACCACGCCCCCCAGCAGGTCAGGGGGAATGGGACAACTGCCCAAAAGGGGTCAGGCTGAGCAGGCCCCAGCCAAAGGGTTTACCCCCGCTTTTGCAGTTCGCAGGGATTCACAAAGCCTGCGCTTACTCTTTGCTTGAAATCGCCACCTAAACCCCTGTTGGGGGAGGAGGTTCCTCGCTGATGGGGGGTCCGGCACAGGCCCGAAACATCGCTTGCCCCAAGCTAACGGAGGGTCCACCTGGGACAAATGTTCAAAAAACTCGCCCAAAGTTCCGAACCCCAACTGATCGAGATGACCGTCCCCTCCGCTGATCGGACTGCATCATCTGTGAGGGGGCTTAGGTTCAGTTTTCTCAGGCTTGGTAGGCAGGGCGAAAGGTCATTTCCCAAAAAATGGCCTTCGACCTCCTCGGCAAGATTCCCGATAAATGTTTTCCCTTTTCCCCTTTTCAGCAGTGTCCGAGCCCCACGCACCATGGAACGACGCAAAACTTGTTCCCATTTAGCCGGCCTTGCACACGTTCATGGGCCCCTAATGTCTCCAGGGGATGGTATTCTGCCTTGTCCCTTTGGGGGTACCCAAAGGGCTCCTGACTGCTTCGAGTGTACGCCTTTAAGGACTCCCACAAGCAACTGGATCCGTCGGTTGCTGGTTTTGAGAATCGGCAAGACTGCCTGGCGAACCCCGGGGACACTCCTCCTCCCTTAGTCTGTCCAAGTGAAACCCTTAGGGTGGCCACTGGGGGGAGGGAGTTTTGAAAAGGCCCGCAGGGTAGCCAAAGCAGCCCATGGTCGGTGCCCCAGAAATCGCCTCCGGGAAACCCTGCAGTTCTGGAGGGCCTCCCGCGTGCTGACAGGTGTGGGCGTCTCCTTGGGGCCCCTGTCCCTATGCTGTACCAATCAGCGATCGAGTTGGAGCGCTGGTAAAAAAAAACCAGAGATCCTCTTTTCTGGGACCTAGCAAAGTCCGGGGAAAGGGGCTATTCTCGCTGCTGGGATCAGCTCCCCAGCCATGGGGGCCGACAGACTCTCGTAGCCACTCGGTCACGCCGGATACCCCATTGAAGTCGCCCAAAAAATGCGAAGTCTGCCGGGGGGGAATCGTCTGCCAAGTGCGAGTTTGGCGTAGAACGCCCCTTTCACATCGGTTTTTGTAATCGGTTTGGAGCGTATACACAATAAGAGACATGAACCAAAACAGCTTTAGTCTCAAAGCCATGAACGCTCATCAAACCGGTGTCACCTCGACTACCCCAGGCTGAAATCGACTGGGGAAAGGTATGGCTACACCTGGGGGTGGGGACCACGCTGCGGCCCACCATATAGGTGTAACCCCCCACACTGATCGGCCGCTACCAGGTCTTCTCACCTCGAGGGGCAGCCCCCTCACTCCCTCGCTTTAATCCCCCATAGCAGGGTACCGCTCATCCTGCGCAAGGGCCGGATGTTCCAGCGCCTACCCGGAAGCACCCTGAGGTTTTCCTCGGTGGTCACTCCGGTGCCGCCCCCCTGCCGCCCCCCCAAAACAGCCCCAGATAAAGGGGGGCGGCAGGGTGTGGGGCCGCCATCCCCCTGTGGGTTTCCCCGGGGGTTTCCCCCACAAGCTTCATGGTGGGTTGGCGCCTCCGGGGCCAGGCGGGACGAGTAACTCTCGCTCCAAACCTGCACCCCGACATTTGCCCTCCCACGGGACCCACAGCCCGCCTTACTTGTGGGGGGGGAGGGAAACACCCCCCCCCCAGCATTTCCATTTTTCAAAGGCGTTGCCAAGGGTCATTCTGGGGGGGGAGACTGGCAAAAGGGCCCCCCCCCCCGAGCCGCCCCATTTCCCCCGGGGGGCTAGGGGGGGGGAGTTGGTACAAACCAGGGTGTCCCACGCCGGTGGGCCCTAACTCCCTACCTCTGGGGCCTCCTGCTGCTCCGAGATCCCCACAGATTTAGCCTGGGCCGCAAGGTACCCATTCCCAGGGTGGCCCCGAGGAGGCACGGAATCTTTAAAGATGGAGAGGCTGTGCCTGGCAGGGGAACTTATGCGGAAACTGCTCCCTTTTTCGACTGGCTACAGGGTGGAAGCTCAAACGAGAAGGGATGCAAACCCCTTAACCCTATCTAGGCTACACACCATCGCTTCACACACCATGCCGTGAACCCCCCCAAAAACCATACACCTGCAGGGAAATCCCTGCCCAGCAGGAAATCCCCTACCCAGCAGAAAAACCACTACACCCGCGCAAAAACCCCTCACCTCAGGAAATACCACTCCCTCGGAAATACCCTACACCTGCAGGGAAAAACCACTACTCCTGCAGGAAATACCACTACTCCTTCAGGAAAAACCACTACACCTTTTATGATTAAACCCCTCCCCCTGCAGGAAATTTAACCCAAAAAATTTCACCCGCAGGGAAATACCAAAATACACCTGAAAAATAACCCCCAA
>NW_023639090.1:0-7500 GCF_015228065.2 Penaeus monodon
TTAAAATTTTATTATTTTTTTTTTTTTTTTTCATTATTACTTTCCCCCTTTCTTAATCTTTTTTTTTTCATTTTTTTTGTTTTTTTATAAAGGGAAAATCACAAATTTATTAATACTTTATTATATTATCATTTTTAAATAACGAAATATATAGATAACCTAAAAGTATGATAATGTATGAAAAAATTTTACTATCATTATTATCTAACTATTCTGTTATTAATAATGATAAGATAAAAATTTAAAATAGTGATTATACCAACACAATGTTTAAAAACAAAGACAAAAGTAAAATATAATAATATAAAGATAAATTGAAAAGGTTTGATGACGATGATATTGTAAAAAAAAAAAAATAAAATAATAAAAATAATAAAAATAAAATAAAAATAAAAAAATAATAAAATAATAAATATTTTTTATCATCAATATCATTAATATCATTACTGTTTTTTTGTTGTTTTTTCCTTTTATCATCACTAACGTTATAATAAAAGAATGATTATTTAAATATCAAATCTAATGCATCTGATGCTTATTGCGCATATTTTTTCAAAAAATAACATCAAAGTAAATTTAAACGGGGGTGTGAGACAGTGTTAATGTATGAGATAATATGGGGAAATAGATACAAAAAAAGAGAAAAAGAGGGACAAGAGAATAAACGAACTTAAAAGTTTATATCTATTTTTTACATAAAAAATAAAATAGATATTCTTACAAATGGGCATTCTGGTTTTATTCTTTTTCCTTTCTGGTATTTTAAAACGTTTCATATACAATTACACGGAATGCGTTTTAGTCCATTTGGAAAAAAAAAAAAACCCAAGCCTAGATTCGTGTTCCGTTGTCCCTTTCGTTTGTACTGAAATGTCTTCATTTGGGGTGAACATACCATGGCCAAACAGATATTTACACGAACGCACGCACCACCACACCCACACACACCACACACACACACCACACCACACACACACACACACACCACACACACACACACCACAAACACACACACACACACCACACACACACACACACCACACACACACACACACACACCACACCACACACTCACCATACACACTACTTTTATTGCTTCATTAAAAGCAGGATTATTATTTCACTTCCCTTTGTTTTTCACACGCTATATTTTATTAGTTAATTAAATTTCCCGGCGCAGTGATATTTTTCAAACTTTTTAAAGCGACGAGGTTTGAGCTACTGCAACACCACCCACATACACCGCACGCATAGCCAAGCCACACACACGCACACACACACCAACACACACACACCCACCACACACACACACACACCACACCACACACAAACCCACACCACCACACACCCCCACAAACACACACACACACACAAACACACACACCACACACACACAAAACATCCAACAAACACACACACAACACACACCACACACACCAACCACACAACACACCTTGAATATACAGTAAGAGATTTCACTGTTTACGCATAAAATTTGTAACTTTCTGATAAAAAACAAAATTTATATTGCGTTGGGAACAATATTAATATCAATTTAGCCTCGTTAATTAAAAAAATCATTTTCCAAAATAACAAATATGATAAATTATTCTTATCCTGAGAATCAGAATCGAAAAATGTGTTTGTTAGATATTGGCTAAGATTTGGGATGTGTTGGTTTATTTTTAAAGGATTTAATCTCCCCTTACTCTATAAGAAAGAAAAATGCACAAGCCCGTATTAGAATGTTTTTTCAAATTGAGGAAAAAGGATACTGAACTAGTGAAGTAACTAAAAAAAAATCATCAGGTTATCGAAACATTCATAAAAAAAAAAAGAATAAAAAAATCGACTAATGAAATGCTCCATTTGTATATTAAGAACAGTCCTAGACCTCTGCCCTCCTGAGACACATTTCATGAATTTTTTGGGAAAAGAATCGGTGCTTATGGCGAGGGGACATCGAAATTTTATTTTTGTTCAAATTTTATATTTCTTTTTTCCCCATTCTTCTTATCCTGACATAACCGTGTAATGATGGAAATCTCAATTGACGTGATGCTTTAAAAATGTATCTTATAGGCAATTATTATGTATATATTTTATATTATATATATGTATAATATATAAATTTTTTATATATAATTTTATATATCCACAGACATTACTATATTTTAATATGTGTTACACACACACACAGTCACACAGTCACACCACACACACACCCCCACACACACACACACACACACACCCCACACAAAACCACACACACAAAACACACACCAACACACACACACACAAAAACACACACGCCGCACCACCACACACACCACACACACAACACACACACACACACCACACACACCACACACCCACACACCACACAAACTCACACACACACACACCACACACACTGTGTATTTGTGCATATGTATATAAAAAATAATATATATATATATATATTTATTTTATATATATAAAAATATTATATATTATGGTAGAAAAAACTAAAAATGCACAGACAGTTTTTTGAAATTTATTTAAATTTCGAAATCCCCCTGATTCCATTTTCGAGGAAAGGGAGGGGAGCGAGTATCAAAGAAGAGAGGGGAGGAAACCGGTTAAAAATGGCGGGTGAGGACAGAAAGGGAAAGGGAAAGGGATTCGGGTGGGGTCCAGGTCAGGGGCTATGTAAAAGGGTACCGCATAAGGGAGAAGTTGAGGATTAGGAAGCGGGGTGCTCCGCAGGAAAAAACCCGCTGTTCAAGTTGAAATTCGGGACAGCCTGATAAACGATTCCACCATCTGCGGCGTGGACACAGGGGAAGGGACGACTACAAGGGGGGCCGCCCAAATCCACCTGATGGCCTGTGCCCCCATTGAGGGCAGAAGGGGGTGTTGTTTTTGTGTCCCCGGGATAAGCGTATTTATTTGAAACGACGCTTAGGAGACTGGGCCTATATTATATATATATTTAAATATTAAAATTTTAAAAAAATATTATATTATATTTATATAATATATTATATATATATATACACCACACCGCGCGCGGGGCGCGGCGCGCGTGTGGTTGTTGTGAAAATATTGTGTTGTAAAAAAAAAACACACAAAAGATCGCGTAACGTGTCGAGCGTCTATCAGGGGTCCTTTCCCTCATTTCACTCCTTTTCCGGGCGAGCCAGGGACCAGTTTGATTACTTATTTTCCACAACTTAAACGTTTCTGCACACCGGTGGCGCCCCTTTTTTTTTCCTCTCTTCTTGTTCCTCTATTTCACTTTATTTTCCCTTATTTTTTTTATCTAATTATATAATTATAATATATAATTATATTATTAATATATTAATTATATATATATATAATATGTATACACACCACACCAACAGATATATATAATATTTTAATATATAAAATTTAATAATAATATATATATAATTTTGGTGTGTGTGTGTGTGGTGTGTGTGTGTGGTGGTGTGTGTGGTGTGTGTGTGTGTGTGTATTTATATATAAAATTTAATATATAATATATATATATTATATATAATATATATTCTATGTATATATTCTTTTTATATACACATATATATATTATAACACACACACCACCACACACACAAATAATATATATATATTATATATATATATATATATATATATATATTATATATAAATATCATCAATAAGGGTATCTCATGTTTGAGCAGCCGGGGACCTCTCCACCATCCTTCCCCACTCAACTCGATCTTACGCTTTTTTTTCCACTTGTACCATCGAAAACCCCGCAAATACTTTGATGTTGTCGCTATCTTGCCCTTGGGTTTGCCTTTTCCTCGTTTCCTATCCCCATCCATGTCAGAAAGTCTTTCTAAATATTTTTACTTTCATCACATGACCAAAAATTTTAATTCCTCCTGTTCAAATGTCCAACACCCGGGTCTTTAAAATTTTTTTTTCTCAGCACTTCACATTCGCTTTTTCTCTGCCCAGCTAATACGCATCTCGTCTGAAACACCACATTTAAAAACTATTGTCTTTTCTTGTCTATCTTCTTAGCCCCAACATAAACCATATGTGCAATTGGGGAAAAATTAAGGGTTAAATAACCTCACTTTGCCCGTAAGGAAATGTTTTCGGTCTTTCCAATGTTTGAGAGAAATTTGTGGCTTTTTGGCAATGGCAATTCTTCTTTTTATCTCCGGTGACATCATGTGTATTAGTTAAAAGACCCCAAGATAAGTGAATCCTTCCTTTTTCCCAATCATTCCATTGATTTGTAACATGTTCTCATTTTTTCATTCCCATTTCTTTGAATCTTCTGATCTTAGTTTTCTGGCAAGAAACAAGCCCCCTTTTCGTTTGTTTTTTCTAACTTTTCAATTTTGTTGTAGTTCATGATACTGCGGGCAATCAAAACTATATCACGGCTACCTTAGTTTGATATTTTGTATCCCCAAACTCTACATTATTTTATATATATTTATATATATATATATATATATATATATTTTATATATATAAAAATAATAAAAAAAATTTGGCCGTGGGGGCCGAATGGTTAAGCGTCGGCTCAAGACTGTCACACGCAATTGATTCGAGGGTTCAGTCCCCGGGCCGGCGCGTTGTTTCCCTTGGGCAAAGGACTTTACCTCGTTGCCTGCCTGCCCGGGGTGGCCAACCACTAAAGTCGTGGGGGGTAAATAAGATGGTGACTCGATAAAAAACCGGTGGAAGCAATGGAAAACCACCGCTCAAAATTGCTAGAAAAATCATGGAACCCATGATCGTCAAGGGCCCCGGTGGCCGAATGGTTAAGGGGTTGATCAGACTGTCACGACGGGAATCTGAATTCGAGGTTGTTTACCAACCGCCGCGTTTTCCCCTTTGGGGGAAAAAACTTTACCTTGATTGCCTACCTAGCCCTGGGTGGCCAGTCAGCCCAAGTCAGGGCTGGTCCCAAGCCCCGGGTAAATAAAGAAAGATTTCCTAAAAAAGGGACACCGGGCCCCTCCGTGGAAAGACTGGGGGCCTACCACGTATCACTCCAAAGCATCACAACTGAAAACTACAATTAAGTATCATGCTGGGACCACGGCGGCTCGACACGAACCACCGTTAAAAGAAGAATATTATAATATATATATATATATATATATATATATATATATATTATATAATATTACATATTAAAAATACATTACATTTAAAAATACATTTACATACAACAAGGAGACTCAATAAATTTTGCCCCCGACCTAGATTTCCCCCACTGAAGGGGGTGAAATTTAGAATGCAAATGGCACATACACACACTCACATGTGTATATGTGTCACACACCACATGTGGTGCGTATATACATAATATATTTATTATATTATAATTTATATATATAAAAACACACGCACACACACCACACACACACACAGATATTTGGGATGTATGTAAATCATGTAAAATGCGTGTGTGTTTATGTTAAAAAAATTTTAGTGTATGGTTAAATCGCGCGCACGCAACCCAAAACACACACCACAACACACACACACACACACACACACACACACACACACACACAACACACACACCACCGCACACGCACACAACACAAAACACACACACGGCCCCGCACACACACACACACATACCACAACACACCACACCACACACACGCACACATACACACACACACACACACCCGCGCAACACCACACTCACAACCCCATACAACACACATAAATATCTGTAGTAGGGTGGCGGTATCTAGTATGTATGTAAAGTTATTGTGTTTGGTATAAGACATATTCATACATGTATAACTAAAATGCAAATCCATTAAACTTTTTTATTTAGTTTTTTGAAGCTCAGCTTATTAAAAAGTCAACTTCCGGGGAAAACAAAAAACCCCAAAAATATAACTTATCAAGAAAATTTTAACTTTCAAACACAAACGCAGTGGCTATTGCTCCAGAAAAATAGAAACCTATCCTTCTCTTAAATTTTGCGAAATGAATAAAACGGGGACGGGAAAATCTCCGTAATGTTGAGTGATTGATTCATTGGGAGTTCCTTACATTATTTTTAAGGGGACCACACGGTGCAAAAGAGCTGTCATTACCTCTAATTGGGAACGGCCAAGACCCCCCCCTCTCAAACCTCGGACTGGGAACTGCCGCTCTGGACGACCCCTGCTCGGGAGGCTGGCGGGCCCCCCCCACCTCGCCCGCTCGGGTCCTGGGTCTGGGCGCTTTCCCCCGTTTTTGCTTGGTTTTTCTCTATCGTGCTGTGATGCTTTTGGGGACGAGCAGCATTAGCATTTTCTTATTATTTCATTATTTTTTTATTGCTATTTTTATTCTATCTTTCTACAAATTATATTTTTTTTTTTGAAATTGGGTTTTTAAAGGGGCTGTATTTTCTCTGCCTGTCTGTCTCGGTGTCATTATTCCCCCCCTCCCCTCTTTTGTGTATGGATATATATATTATATATATATAATATATATATATATATATATATATATATACTATATATATATATATATATTTTATTATATTTTTATATATATATATATATTATATTATATATATATGTGTTGTGTGGGGGTGTGTTTGTTGTGTGTGTGTGTGTGTTTGTGGCGGGGTGTGTGTGTGTGTGTGTGTGGTGGGGTGTGTGTGGGGTGTATGTTATGTAATATACTACTTTATGAGTACACACACACACACACCACACCCACTCACTCACTCCTCATCACTCACTCCCTCACTCACTACTCACTCCTCACTCACCACTCCCCCATCAATCATCACTTGTTTGTATACACACACACACACCCCCCAACACACCACACACACACACACACACCACCACACACACACACAACACACCACACACATATATTATATATATATATATATATATTATTATATATATATTATATTCATTTATCTCCAATTTTTTCCGTGCTCCCTTCGCTGCCCTGTCGAAGATTCTTGATTGTTAATGTCCAACTTTCACATTCCTTTGAACCCATGAGAGTTTTTTAGGTTAATTGGGCTATTTTCTGTGATGAAGAGATTAAAAGGTTTTTCCCTACCCCCGAATACAGACGGGATCGGGAAAAGGTGCAGGATCTCAGATTTTGTGGCGCTGCTACTGTATTTTTTTTTTCTGTTTTTTCTCTATCTATCTCTCCCTTTCCTCTCCGTTCTCTTTTTTTTCCTTCCCCCCCTCCCTTTCTCTTTCTGTCTGTCTCTGCTTCTACCCTGTCTTTTTGTCTCTGTCTTTCTCTCTTTTTCCCCCTCTTCTCTCATTTCGCTTTCTTTCTCTCTCTCTCACGCCGCGGGTCCCCGTGGTTGAGCCTGGGCTCCGACCCTCATGGCCCCAGTTCCATTCTCCTTGCGGGAGTCGTAAAAAGTCTGCGCTCTGCGCTCGCTCGATCTCAGGCAGAAAACGACATTCCCTTAAAAAATCAAAACGCAGGGGTCGATGGGGGTCGAGCCGTCCC
>NW_023639091.1:0-12389 GCF_015228065.2 Penaeus monodon
CGCGTCTCCAACACAAGGAGGCAGGCAGACGGCTGCTATCCACAGGGTCGGAACTGACAGCTCCAAGAGGCAACACCACAGCGCCAGAACACCAGAGGAACGCAGTGCGAGCAGGCACGAATAACAAAAATGACAGTCTTCCTTTATTTCACAAGTTATTTACCCGTACACTTTTCTATAGGCACAATACAGGGGGGAAACCAGCATGTCACACAGCACAATACAGCTTATAACAGGGCAACACAAAGTTTATCAGGTCACAAGGGCACACAGAGGTCTTCACAGGAGCAGCACCCAACTGCGTCTCTCTTGGCTTGTTCCTCCGCTCCTCCGCTCACAGCCAGCTGCGTCATGTTTGCCCAGGTCCCTTCATGTTAACACATGCCCAGGTCATCCTTTTCATGTTAACACATGTTTCGCACAGAGACAAAGACCCACTGGCGTAGCACTATCCCCCCCTATCAAGCAGACGACCCATCTGCTCTGACATATCTAAACCTGAAACAAACTACAGAAAATTTAAATAAATTCAGTTCTCAGAAACACAAAAATCTTTCATCCAGCGCGGCTTTCTTCGCTCTCGCTGGGGTCGCTCTGGAGGAGGTGGGCGGCGGTAGATTGGCAGTGGCACCCAGAGGGGTATCTTCTGTCCCAAGACCTGGCTCATGGTCACCACTTGACGTCTGCTGCATCGCCCTCACCGTCCAAATGCTCGTCCTCATCTCGGTCAGCGTCTGCCACGTCCTCATCGCCGCTACTGGGGCTAACGTCATCTTCTTTTTCACCATGGCCCCAGGAGTAGCTTCCTGGCCCATGGTAACGCACAGCGTGCCAAGGTCCTCGAGGAAGTCAGGCAACGGTCCCACACATACCAACTCCTCGCTCCCCGACGATTCTTCTGGACGCTCCACTTCCTCACAAGTGCCCAGCTTTGCACCAGCTGGCACCTTCAGGTCCTTATGGAGAAGTTAGCTACCAACACTGTAACTAACCCTCCCTGGTCCAACAAGGCTCGCCCAACGCTACGCATCAGCCAGCTGCAGGTTTGGATGGCTCCACGAGGCCCTCTACTCCACGCATCACTCTTGACAGTCGACACCGGATTCTAGACTCTGTCCTGGGGGCAAGGTGCAGTCGCTCAGCCGTAACTACCTCTGCACAGCCAACCTCTGGAAGCAAGGGCACATCTTCACCGTGCACCCTCACCAGCTTCCGTCCAAGGTCGACACACGCCTTACTCTGCGTCAGGTAGTCAAGGCCCAGCAAGCAGTGCTCGTCCAGATCGGCCACATACACCGGCAGCCGCTGCACCGTGCTGCCCACGCCAATACGAGCCTCCACTGGCCCCTTGAGCTGCACACAATGCCCGTGACACCACACAGTCTCTGTGGTGCTCTGGAAGTCGCATAGTGGCCAACATATCAGGCCGCACTAGGGTCTTCTCAGCCCCAGTGTCCACTGTCAGGCGGCATGGCTTCCCATCTACTGAGCCCTCCACCTGCATCGTGCTGGTTCGACGGCAGCTTACCCAAGTCGGGGCCCGGGAACCGAGGACGGCTGGGTTTCGGCCCCCTTCTCCAGCCTGTCCGAGTTTTCCGCCTGTACCACTTCCTTAGCCTTAGGACATGCACTCGGATGGTGACCATACCTGCCACAGTCCTTGCAGCACTGCTGGAAGGCATCAGAATCCGTCCGGTTGAGAGGACGTGTTCTCCGCTCCCTCCGACACTGACTACGTCTGTGCCCTACCTCTCCGCAGCCCCAACACAAGCCTTGGAAAGTGCTCGGGCTCACCTTCCTCAATGCTACCTTCTCCACTTTAGCCTTCCGGCCCCGAGGTCATGGCGGGGCTGAGCAGCTGGCCCTAGGCCACTGGTTGCCTTCAGGAAGGCCTCGAACTCCAAGGCCCTCGCCAGCGCCACCTGCAGGTCCTCAGGGTGTGCCTGCTTGACGTAGATTTGCAGCTGCTGGTCCTGCAAAGCGTCAACAAAGAAATCGCGGGCCAGGACCACGATCATCTCTTCCGCAGCCGCAGGGTACGACCTCCTTACCAGCGCCTCCACATCCTGCGCCAGCTGGGACAGTGTCTCGCCACGCTCACGAGTCCGCTTCTTCAAGTGGGCCCGATATACCTCGGCCTGGTGGTGGTGCCCGAAACGGCGTTTCAAAGCCTCCGCCACGCTGGTGTAAGAGGCATGTTGGGATGGCGGCAGATGCCCCAACACTTCCACCGCGGGGCCCCTTAGCGCTGTTACCAGCTGCAGGGCCTTCTCTTCCTGGCTCCAGCCCTGGGCAGATGCCAGCATTTCAAATTGGGCGACATATGCCTCCCAGGCCACCTTCCCGTCAACTCACTGGGGTACGTAAGGGGGGAGCACGAGGGTTGGAGGCCGAGGGTCTGCAGGGGGGAACGTCCGGGAGCTAAGCCTGGGGGAGAAGGGGGTGAGGGCTGCACACGAGGCTGCCCAGGCCGAGGTTTCCGCCACTATACCCCAAGGGCGATTTCCGATGGGTCCGCATCTGTTCTGCAGACCACTGGCTGCGACACGCGCTGCGAGCCAGGTTTTCTCCAGGACGCCCTCAGCCCCAGTTCACCCTAGCCCTGCCTCCCTTGTCAGAACCTCCCTGCCTTCTCTGCACGCTGTTACTACCATGCGCCGCCTTTCTGCTTTATTCTCCTTTAGCCGAGACTGCCCTCGAGTCTGCACCTCCACAACGTTCACTCTTCCGGTTGCTGCCTTGTCGTGACTGATGGGGTTTGCTCTTCCTCAGTGCAAGATTGTCTGGCACCTTTGCAAGTTTGCGAACTGGCCTCTGGCTCTTGTCTGGCCATCTGGACGGGCTGCACCTGCTCGCGTGCCCCCTGTGCCTGCTCTTCTGCCCCATGTGCCGCCTCTCTTGTACCGCAGATGCAGGGATCATCATCTGGCTCGCAACCTCACTCTGCCTGCCATTCGTCTACCTCCTCTCCTCTCTGCCACCATCCTGGACGACATGATAAACGGCGTCCACGGATCAAACACAACCACTCCAGACACCATGTCACAGCGACACCACCGTCTCGCCACCTGGCAGATGCAAACTAAGCAACAAGGCGTTTTCCAGGGTTGACACATTAAACCCAAGCACCGTTCTAAGGTCCAGAAACACAGGGGAAAGCCAGTGCGAGCAGGGCCACGAAATAAATCAGGAAATGACACACTCTTTTTCCAAAAGTTAGCTTACCCCTACACTCTTTCTATAGGCACAATCAGGGGACCGCTCACAGCACAGCACTCATAGTTACCAGGGTCACATCAAGTTAAAACCCCGGTCACATGCCATTCATGAGGCCACAGGGCAGCACCAAGACAAAGCCACTTGGCTTGTTTCGTCGATACTCCACTCACACAGTAGTCATGTTTGCAGTCCTTAATAATAACACATCAGGTATTTTAGTAAACATGTTTCGCACAGAGACAAAGACACTGCGTAATAATAATATAATAATGATATATAAAAATAATATATATAATTATAATAATATAATAATATACATATGATATCATACAAATAATAATAATATATAATATATAATAATAATATATAATAATAATAATAATATAATATAGTATATGCACACAAACTAATAATATATAATAATAATTAATATTTATTGAGTCAATGATCGTTAGCAACCATCATTAATATATTTTATAAATAATAATATTTTGTTACTACTTCATAGATACAGATATATAATATTAATGTAGCAATATAATAAACACATCATGAGTGTGTATAAAGTATTTACAATTATATCATGTAAAAAATTAGTAATCTAGCAAGATGCTGAATTATTTTAATGATAATTATGAGGTCTTTAAGTTAGAAAAACTCAGATATGAATTTCAACATCATTTAACACACATCCAACAACTATCCAATTTATTGAATAATTATAATATTAATATAAAAAAAATAATATATAATAATTATAAATAATAATAATTAATAATAAAATAATATGTTGGGAATACATAAATACTTCACATTAATGATACATTCTACAAATTCAGTCAATTGTTATATTTTTCAACTACATACTGATATGTTCTTTATACCTTCTTTCCTTTTGTTTAACCCTCATTTAATTTAAAACTTATCAAGTAATCTAATTTACTTATAGAAACTCCATTACAGATATCCATATGTAAAATATAACTTTTAGCTTTAAATTTAATTTAATGAAACTAATATAAAAAAGTGTAAATATATATCTAGATCATAATCTAGTAAATCAAACAGGATAAATTCATATTAACTTTGACATAAACATTTCAATGACAGTGACTCAGGTAAAAAAAAAACTAAACGCAGATGATATGTTGAGAATTAAGTCAATATAAGATAAAGGAATTTATATCTCTTGTTTTAAATTTGTGAATTAGCTAGAAATTAATAATTTCAGATTTTCATGGGTCATTCATGGTGTATTTTTGTATCTTTATTGTTTGGAAATTTTAGGGAATATGATGCAGTATATTACAGAGACCTTTTCACCAAAATAATTAATCATATATATCTTTATATTTACATCATATACACTATCATATAGCGTATCTATAGCTAGTGTGATAGTTGAATTTTACTGTGGTGTAAGTATGGGAAATGAATGCATCTTATAGAACAAACTTGAGTGAGAAACACGCAGACAGCTCCCCCCATATTTATAATATATTAAATATCCATATAATATACATATAGAATACATCAAATATAGTTCTATATTCATATTATATGTATTTGATTATTTAATAAAGTATATCAATATAGTTCATTGTATCTAATATAAATAAATTATATAGATTAGGTATTGGATATATGTTACTATATAATGGGATTTATATTATGATATATACATCTTATATATATATATATAAGATATTGTTAATTTCTTATGTTGGTTATGTTGAACCTTTGGCATGCCCATCCTAATAAAGTATCATTGGATTGGGTGCATTGATCAATAGATAGCAGCCCTGTTAAGCCAATAAGATTTGTGATAAAATAGGTATAGGTCTTTTCCCATTAAAATTTTAAATGTGTGGTATTGAAAGTGTGCTGAGGATTTTACTTGCTTTCCCAAAGGAACTAACGCTCGGCATCAGCTATCGAGCCTCACATTGTAACTTGCGTCTTGCAAGGGAAAACGTTGCTGAGGAATTTCAGAGGCTGACACATGGCTTCCTATTTCAATCAAACAGTTTAGAGCTGCAATTTGCATTGCCTTGTGGGTTTACAGCATCCCTCTTCCAAAATGACTCTATGCTAGGAAGAGATAGGTTACCAGGGAAATTTTAATGGGAAAATAAAAGAAATATTTGTAGTATCATTTGTGATCATGCCACATGGTGTGATGAATTAACCATGTCATTTCCAATTACTGGGTCCCACCCCATTCCTTTGGTCTACTTAATCTGTATTGTGTTATTTGGACTCTATCTTGACCTAATGCACGTCTAAAAATTCAGTTCTAGTGTTATCCTATGCGACCTGGTTGTAGTACTTCCATATGGCAGCATACTTCAGTTGTGGATCTATTAGAGTTGGTTCACGTTTAATGATGTTTTATAAAGAATTCCCTGATACTAACACACCACCATGGCCCAGATGGAAATGATTCAAGTGTAATCTATTATTTTATCATGAAATACATACTTTGATTAGAGTTTATATATGGTATTATAAAATCTGGTATATTTTATGACATTTTTTTTTTATATTAAATATAATCTTGTAGTATTTTTATTCATCCTTCTCTGGTAACAAAAAATTAATATTTTTTTTAAATGACTAGTTTTGAGAAAAGAACCATTATCATGAAAATATCCTGGTTGGCGATGAGACTGCCAAAAATATATAAAATTTATTATTTATTTATTTTCATTTAAAAATTGTTGTATGCATATCTGTTTTAATGGAATTTCTCAATTATTTCAGGATTTTGGCAAAAAAGTACACTACCATAACAAATCAGTGAAGGGCACATCAGCTCATAAGAGAGTACTGCAAAAATCCGAACTTGTATTAAAGCTCTGCTGTGAGATCTTCTAAAATACTCTTGAGCTGGCAAAATAGTATTTTAAAGCAGAATGCTAAATCACCTTCCAATAAACTTATAGGTCTCCTACAAACAAGCGGCCCATCCCAAAAGAGGTTAGTGCAGGAGGGAAACACACATCCCCCTCAAAGCTTCTCCAACAAGAATCCAAGCAACATTCAAAACACATAAAATAAAAGGTTGATAGAAAATTGGAACAGGGGAAAATAACATATTAATTACTATAAATATATTAAAGCAGAACGTTTTGGTGAAGGGAGCCCAGCTAACAAGAGATCATCAGCAAAAAAACATTCCAAAAAAGCCCTTCCATCACAGCAGACAAAAAAAAAAGGATGAGAAGGGGTGCACACAATAAAATTTAGGAATAAAAGATAAGGGTCAGATTCAGACAGACAACTGGATATACTACCCACACATAAAGAAGAATATATGGCAATCAGCCCCATTTTTAAACAGAATCGGGAAGATATGCATTTGAAGACAGGAGGATGGATACACATCATCATAGTTCTATGGAAACCCTGAAACCCCATTCCACTGGATCAGCCCGTCTCTGAGAAGGTTTTCGAGGAGCTTTTTTCCACCTTGGATTGCCCTCAATTATAGAGATTTTTTGCATTAAGCACTTGAAATTTTCTTATTGGTATGCTTCATTTAAGGACATAAAAAGCTTTGATGTGTTTTATATAATATATAGATTCATAATATATATATTATTTATAGATTATATATTATAATTATAATATTTTTATTATGTTTATATGATTGTATATATGTATATATGAATTGAAAAAAAAAGCTAATTTGCATACATTTTATTATTCCATTCTTTATTAAATGCTTCCGGCAAACCCCAAAAATAGCCAATCAATGAACATCAGCAAAGATGTCTGTCCCACTGATCCCGTGCTCCCTCGTGCTCTAGTGAAGTCCCACAGGCCTGGAAAGACTCTGACCTACGCTCTACCATCAATGTACCATGTCGTAAATCTGTTTTGTTTGTGGTTTTCTTCCATTCATATCATTCATATATATATATCATTATATTAGTTTTGCTATATTAATTTTTGTGGTAGTGGTTTTAGTTATATATAATTATTTCTATTGTTTTTATGATTATATATTATTATTATTAATTTTTATATATTATTTTATATTATATATTACATAGTATTGTGTGCTTGTTTTGATATGGTTTATGTTATTCTGTTATAATATTTTTATATATATTTTTAATTAATTTTTTCTCCTAAAAACACATAATAGAAGTGACGGCCTCCTGCCTTGGTGATTGTTAAGGGAGCTTGCTCTTCAGATTACATGATTTAAAATATTATGTAAGGGTAACTAAATACAAGATCATTAGGTGTGTTACATTTTATATTATTGCACAGATGTACTGCCTGTGTTTTTGAAACCACTGTGCTGGAGGGGCCCTGTTCATCATGCTTGCTGTATAATTGTATTGTATATATATATTCTTGTATTCTAGTGTGTTTGTTCTTTTACCTAATTGGAGGAGAGAAAAGAAGGCAGAGAGGCTCGGTTCGGAGGCAAACATCCTTGTGGCGAATGGGTCGTTTGATTGACCACATCCCCACAAATCCTAATATAAAAGTCAATACGGTCAATTGATGAGCTATAGGTTTCGACATGGTAGAAGGATTAAAGGTGATTTATTTATTATATTGTGTGGACTGATGAAAAGATTTATTTAGTGTGATATTTTAATTTCCCCTGATATTATATTAAATATATAAATATAATTTAATAATAATAATTTGATATATAATATCATTTATTAAAATTATCATTAGCTATTTAGGGATATATTATTTCATTTATTATATGTATACAACTATATATAAAGATATTTCCTAAATAACCATATATATATATATATATAATTTTATATATTATATATAAGTATAATATATATATATATATTAATATATATATATATATAAGGAATTAAAATTTATCTAAAATCTATAAAATAAATATTTCAGATCAGTCCACAAATATAATAAATAAATCCCACCTTGTCACACTTTAGCCCATAGTCGAGCAACTATCACCCCTCAATACCAGTACTTTACTTTGCTAACTTTGGTTTGGTGTGGTTATGTAATAAACGACCTATTCCAAAAGATGTTGATCTTTTAACCACCTTTTGCCTTCTTTTCACCCCCAAAGGTAACCAGGGACACACAAACACAGGCCTAGAATAATAAAAATAATTATAATATAATATACATTATAAGCAAAGCATGAATAATAAGGCAACCACTCCCTGTTTTTAAAAGGATACATCTGTGCAATGGTATAATAAAATGTACAGCACCTTAAATGCATTGTATATTATTCCCCTACCTTACACAGTTTTTTTCAAACCACTGTAACTCTGAAGAGCAATCCCTTGTCGGAAAATCAAACGCAAGAGGACCTCACTTCTTATTTATGTTTTGTAGAAATTAATTAAATATATATATATATAAATTTTAAAGCAATAACAATGACAACTATAATACAAAAACAATATACTAAAATAAATAGAAAAAAACAATAATCATCCAAAAATTAATATATATATATAACTATAATCTAAAAACAATAGAATATTATATATATACTAAACCACTACACAAGATAATATAGCAAAACTAATGAGTATGTATGATGTAATGGGGAAAAGATGATGTTAAAAAATCAGGAACAAAACAAGCAACCTTACGACAATTATTATATGATGGGTAAGAGCGTAGGTCAATTTCAGAGCCGTCTGGGACTTCACTAGAATCTTAGAAAAGATAGCTGGCATCTCTTTTCTGCTGTTTATATCTGAACCTAATTATTTATGTTGATACCTGAAGCATTTAATAAAGATGACATTAATAAAATGTATGCAAATTTTGAGCTTTTTCTTTTTTTATTAATTGTCATTATACATTTATATCACTATAATATTATAATATTATATTAATATATATATAATATAATTATAATAAATTTCTATATATATATGATAATATATAAAAACACATCAAGCATTTCATGCAATCAGCTAAATAGGCAATCAATAAATTCATGCTTCAAATAACAAAAATACTCACTATTGAGGGGCAATATCTAAGGGAAAAGTCTCCAAAAACCCTTCTCAGAGACAGGCTTGACATCAGTCAGAGGCGGTTGTGGGTTTCATGAAAGTGATGATGTGTATCCATCCTCCTGTCTTCAAATGCATATATTCCATTTTTTAAAAAGTGTTATGCCTGATCATCTTCTTTACTTGTGGGTGTATTCCCGTTGTCTGTCCTGAATCTGACCCTTTAGTCTTTTCATTCCAAAACTTCATTGGGCACCTCCATGCCTGCTCCATCCTTTTTGTTTTTTTCTCTGTAGACTGAAGGCTTTTTTTTTCTGGAACTGTTTGGTCTTGAGGCTGATGTTCTTTGTTGTGGGCTCCTTAAAGGGGTTTTGTTGAGTATTGTGCTTTACCATGGAATTACTATTTTACTTCATTTTTTCCTACAACTATTCTCTAAACTTTTCATTTTCTGATTGTTTTGGATGTTGTTATATTTTTTTGGAAACTTTTGCATGGTCATTTGTGGTTCCTCCACTTAACTTATATTGGGATTGGGGTCTGCTTGTTTTGTAGGCCTTGCTACCAGTTTTATTGAAAATTACTACTCTGCTTTTCATATGATATTTGCCAGCTCAGAGTCTTTTTAAAGAATATATCACAGCTAAGAGCCTTGAAAATACACGAGTTCGGATTTTATATTTTATCTTTATGAATACTGATGATCTGCCACTTCCAACTGATTCTGATGGTAGTTGTACTATCTTTTTCAAAAATCCTAAAATAATTAAGAATTCATAAAACGATATGAATCACAAAATTCACAAATAAAAACAATAAAAAATTAAAAATTTGGCAGCTCACACCGCCAACACCTCAAGGATAGATTTATGATAACTGGTTCTTTCTAAAAGCTGAGTCATTTTAACAAAAATATCCTTTTTTACCAGAGGAGATGAGGTCAAGAACTACTCAAGCATTATATCCTTATTAAACACAAAAAGCCAAATATCTAAGAGTTTTACTTACCATCGTAAACTGCAATACAAGTCTGATTGGCATGCACTAACTGACTAGCAGTTGACACTTGAATCAGTTCCCTATGGCCAAGAGTGTTTGCAAATATCTGTTCTTTATAAAACTTATTAAAACTGAACCATTAATAGGCTGCACCAACTGAAGTATGCTGCCCATACTGAAGTAACAACCAGCTGCATGAAACCACTAGAAGAAATTTTTGAGTGCATTCTAGGTTAGAGAGTTGCCCCGGAAATATACACATTACAATAATAGACCAAAGGGAATGGGGGTGGGATCCATAAATTGAAAAAACATGTTAATATTATCATACAAGTGTTTGATACAAATATATAAATATTATTTCTTTTGTATTTTCCCCTTAAAATTCCCGTAAACCTCCATGCTCTCTCCAACATAGAGTCATGTTTTGGGTAAAGGTATTTTGCTGAACAATCCTACATGTATAAAAAAAATTTAGAATGAAGCTAACACTTATTCTGGTTAAACTATGTTTTGAGAGTATGTCATATTCAACCCAACGCAAACATTTCCTTTGCAAATAACAGTTACATATATGACCCTGATAGCTATATAGTAAGTCTGTATGATATTATCAGGGAAACTCAGTAAAAGCAAATTACTCAGTAAAACTTTCAATATTTTAAATTTTTGTAAGCACATTCATAGTAAATAGTGGGGCTTAGCCCCCGAACCTTATTATTCTATCACAATTGATGCTCTAACAGATTTCTATTTATTGTATCACGCCAAGTCCACTATATATTTATTGTTGTTGGCATGCAAAATTCAAAAATTTCCAGCACAACAATATTTCAGGCAAATCTACAATCATTATAGTATTGTCTAAGAGTGTGCCCCCCATAGTAATTCCAGGGTATCATGTGAACCAAATCAACCTAAGCTTTCTACGTTTTATTTTTCCAGACCAAGGGGGAAGCCTGTTGTAAACCTTTTTACCGACACGGCAACTCACAGAACATGACATTTAGAACTCAGGTGTTGAGTTTTCTTGTATTTGTCAGTGGATATTTAATATTTTGCGTAAATGGGGCTGAGCAGCTGTACCTGCGCTGTTTCTATCTAATTTCTTATTTTAAGATGTGTCCATTTTTCTATTTTTTTTTATCAGTAACATTTCCAAAGCATATAAAGCAATTTATGACAATGACTGACAGGTATAATGGTAAGTTTTTTGAGAGTGTAAAATAAGAGATCGAAGTAGATGACTTAACATTATTATCTGCATCCTAAAAGGGGCCTGACGCAAATACTGCATCATATTCCTGTAACATTCCAAACAACCTAAATACAAATTACCAAGCCCAGATGTACCAAAAAGATATGAATGATTCAATTTAGCAATTTCACAGACAAGATAAAACAACAAGAGTCTCACCTACAAACACTTCCCTTTTCTCACATTTAGTACTAATCCTGCTCCAACTGACCACTTCGCTATTTATCTATATTCTTTATTACGAGTCCCCGCACCCTCGCACATGCTTCTTCTGCTCACAACAGTAGATTTTAATTTTTAATATCCGTTGTGTTTTGCGATTAAAAGATTAGGGTCTAGATTTTATTTAACACTTTTTTATATTATTTTCCTTAAATAAAAATTAAAGCTAAAAAGTTAGTATTTTTTTACCTTTAGGGATTTTCTGTAATACGGAGCTATTCTAATTGATTTTCGATGACGTAAGGTTTTAAAATATAGAAGGCTGGTTAAAAAGAAAAGAAAGGGTATAGAAAACATTTCATGTCCAGTTTTTAGGTATAAAAAGGAAAATTCTAAAAAGTAAATTGCTTTCATTAGATGGCGATCACTGGGGATAATTCCCCACTTTTTTTTAAAAATTTTAAAATTTGTTATTATTTAATAAATTAAATTTTTAAAAAAATTATATATTATTATATATTATTATTTTTTTTTTTTATATATTTTTTAATTATATATTAAAATTTATTCTTTTATTTATTAATATATACTAAATATATTAAAATATATTATTTATTATATTATTATATATATATATATAATATTATTATTATATATATATATTTCATATTTATTATTATATATATTTATTATTATTATTATTACCTATATTATAAAATAAAATATATATTTTTTTTTTGTTTTTTTGTTTTTTTTTG
>NW_023639092.1:2500-5000 GCF_015228065.2 Penaeus monodon
GTAGAGTTAATAGTGTGCGTTCGTTGAGTGGGGTGTACTTGAATCTGAAAGAAGGCAAAAATTTTATTCAAGGTATGGGTGGGTATAGGGAGGGAAATATTTTCTCTGGCACTAATAGGTACACTGACTTTTAATAGTGACGAGGAATGTTGGTGGTAGAGGTAGAACTGCGACTTCATCGCTGTGCTGACGAAGAAGACTTGGCGAGGTAGGTGAGTCGGATTGGCGAGTGTGGCGGCGTAGAGGGCGAGGATACATCTTCAGGCGACTTCGTCAGGAGGGTAGCACAGACGTGAGTGGTCACCACTAAGTAGTAGGGAGACATGGTGCGGGTAGGCGCGATCGAAGAGGACTTGGTAGCGATGGTTGGGCGATTTAAGAGAGGAGGCAATTCGACAGAAAATAGCCTGTCGGTAGATAGCGTGGGTCGGCAACAAAACGTCGGCGACAGACGTCGGCAGGTAGCGGTAGCGCTGCAGAGCAGTCGGCAAACTATCGGCGTTGTGAGGCTTGTGGACACCGTGCCATCAGATGTGAGCGTTTCGAGAGATGGACTTTCTTGGGCAGGTCAAAGAAAGGGTTCTTAGCTTGCTGGTCTATTGTTGAGGGTAGATGTGACCGATATAAAGGCCGTGGTGGCCGAGTGGTTAGAGTATCGGACTCAAGACTGTCGCGACGGCAATCTGAGTTCGAGGGTTCGAGTTACCGGCCGGCGCGTTGTTTCCTTGGGCAAGGAACTTCACCTCGATTGCCTACCTAGCCACTGGGTGGGCAAGCCAAACCCCAAGTCAGTGCCGGTCCCAGAACCGGGTAAATAGAGATGGTGACTCGATAAAAAACCGGGCGGAAGGCAACGGCAACACCACCGCTCTAAATTGCCAAGAAAATCATGGAAATCTATCATCGCCAACATCCTTGTGGGACAAGGCACTTAAAAGAAGAAAGATGTGACCCCCAAGAGGCCCCGTGTCCCGGGTGGAGGACGAGGCGGTGGAGCTGGACCCTGCGTGGCTTGGCTTGTCTGCCGTGTCTCTCCCCTCTGCCTTACGGACGTGTCCTTTTATGCGGCGGTTTCCCTTCGAGGGCGGATGTTTATCCTGTGCGAAAGAGAAGCCGGGCGACATCTGCGTGGACGGGGGTGTGAAGTGTATCCCCCCGTCTTGCTAGTATTGTTGACATCGCTCAGCCAGGGGCAAGGCTCGTCCTCGAGCCGACTGTAACGCTTGAAACGATGCAGTAATTTTTTCTGTTTGGTATCTCGCTAGGGTCGTCGCGTGCCAGGGTAGTGGGTGTGGCAGAGGTTTCGCACTGAGGTGCAACATTCGGTAGCGAGGAGGGTCAATCGTCATCAGAAGCTGAAATATAATTGTACCAGGCCAGTAAAAAGGCTAAGGGGGAGGATGATAATGTGCTTGTCAACTACCTTACTAAGTTGCAAGAAAAAAGAGAGAATAAGAACAATTTGTCACAGGAAGGGTAACGTGTCAAGAAAGGTATTAATTACTTAGTGGATTAAATAAGGTCCCCGTCATATTGAAGAGGAAAAATTAATTGGATAAGAATTCCACATCTTTGGGGTAAATAGGCAAGTACATATGCTTCGAACACATAGGCGCTGGGCCTGAACTTAATTTAACAGTGCCCCGTCTTGGCGCTTCAATCGTATGAGCGTAAGTGTCTGGCGGGCGCAGGATTCCTTCATTTACGGCCGTGAGCCGGGCTTAAAATTAACTTACGGTGATAATCTAACAGTGCGCGTCTCGCCGCTTCATCTTATGAGCGGAATAATCGATGCGCGGGCCGCAGGGTTCCTTCTTTTAGGGCCCAATGACAGGCTTAAATTAACTTGCGGTGATAATAAATGTGTAAGCCTATATAAGATACGGTATCTGCAAAGTGTTGCCATTATTTGCAACTGGAGACACTACCATCAGTACTTATCCCCAAAACCTTAAACTAAAGAAGCATAAATTCCAGCATTACTGAGAGAAATAACGAACTTCGAGAGGACGTCATAAATCGATTAGGGTTCAGTTATAAGTTATGGGGATGGCACTTAGAAAAAAATCCGCAATCTTAGAGTAAATTTCGAGTAGAGTGGGCAGGTAGGTAGAAAAGAGGATAGTCAGGTGATCGAAATCTACGTGTGAACGAGCGACAGATTAGCACGGCAAGTATAAAGAAACAGTGATATAAAGAACACAACGATATAGTGTATACACAAATATAACAAGTTGGAATGAAGTAATTAGTAATAGGCATTAAATAAAAGAGAAAAATGATAATTTCATTAATTCGAAAAAATATACATGAATAATATGATAAGAACAACTGAACATAACAATAATCAGTTAAACTCAAAGGGAAATCATTTGTTCTTGGATTAATAACATGTATTAAACTGTGCAATGTGAGACAAAAATGGGCAATACAATATAACAATTGCGGATGGTTAGGCAGATGAATGAGGTGTGAGGTGAGGGTGTTTTGTTACTTCGGT
>NW_023639092.1:10000-12388 GCF_015228065.2 Penaeus monodon
CCCTAACGATTTATGACGTCCTCTCGAAGTTCGTTATCTTCTCCTCAGTAATGCTGGAATTTATGCTTCTTTAGTTTAAGGTTTGGGGAATAAGTACTGATGGTAGTGTCTCCAGTTGCAATAATGGCAACACTTTGCAGATACCGTATCTTATATAGGCTTACACAGTTATTATCACCGCAAGTTAATTTTAAGCCTGGTTCATGGCCGTAAAAGAAGAACCCTGCGCCCGCCGCATCGATTATTCCGCTCATAAGATTGAAGCGGCGAGACGCGCACTGTTAGATTATCACCGTAAGTTTTAAATTTTTAAACCCGGCTCACGGCCGTAAATGAAGGGAAACCTGCGCCCGCCAGACACTTACGCTCATACATTGAAGCGCCAAGACGCGCACTGTTAAAATTAAGTTCAGGCCCAGCTGCCTATGTGTTCGAAGGCATATGTACTTGCCTATTTACCCCAAAGATGTGGAATTCTTATCCAATTAATTTTTCTCTCTACAATATGACGTACCTTATGAACTCACTAAGTAATTAATAAACCCTTTCTTGACACTTTCCCTTCCTGTGACAAATTGTTCTTATTGTGCTCTCATTTTTTTTGCAAAATTTTGTAAGGTGATTGACAAACCATTATCATCCTCCTCCTTTAGCCGTTTTACTGGCCTGGTACACTTATTTTCAGCTTCTGATGACGATTGACCCTCCTCGCTACCGAATGTTGCACCTCAGTGCGAAACCTCTGCCACACCCACTACCCTGGCACGCGACGACCCTAGCGAGATACCAAAAAGAACCTCTACTGCATCGTTTCAAGCGTTACAGTCGGGTCGGGACGAGCCTTGCCCATGGCTGAGCGATTCAACAAAACTAGCAAGACTGGGAGATACACTTCACACCCCCGTCCACGCAGATGTCGCCCGGCTTTCTCTTTTCGCACAGGGATAAACATCCGCCCTCGAAGGGAACCGCCGCATAAAGGACACGTCCTAAGGCAGAGGGGAAGACAGGGCAGAAAAGCCAAGCCACGCAGGGTCCAGCTCCACCGCCTCGTCCTCCCCCCGGGGGACACGGGTGCCTCTTGGGGTCACATCTTTCTTCTTTCAAGTGCCTTTTTCCCACAAGGATGTTGGCGATGATAGATTTCCATGATTTTCTTGGCAATTTAGAGCGGTGGTGTGCCGTTGCCTTCCGCCCGGTGTTTTTATCGATCACCATCTCTATTTACCCGGTTCTGGGACCGGCACTGACTTGGGTTTGCTTGCCCACCCAGTGGCTAGGTAGGCAATCGAGGTGAAGTTCCTTGCCCAAGGAAACAACGCGCCGGCCGGAAAACTCGAACCCTCGAACTCAGATTGCCGTCGCGACAGTCTTGAGTCCGATACTCTAACCACTCGGCCACCACGGCCTTTATATCGGTCACATCTACCCTCAAACAATAGACCACAAACTAAGAACCCTTTCTTTGACCTGCCCAAGTCCATCTCTCGTAACGCTCACATCTGATGGCACGGTGTCCACAAGCCTCACACGCCGATAGTTTGCCGACTGCTCTGCAGCGCCCACGCTACCTGCCGACGTCTGTCGCCGACGCTTGTTGCCGATCCACGCTATCTACCGACAGGCTACTTCCCGTCGAATTGCCTCCCTCTCTTAAATCGCCCCAACCATCGCTACCAAATCCTCTTCGATCGCGCCTACCCGCACATGTCTCCCTACTACTTAGTGGTGACCACTCACGTCTGTGCTACCCTCCTGCCCAAGTCGCCTGAAGATGTATCCTCGCCCTCTACGCCGCCACACTCGCCAATCCGACTCACCTACCTCGCCAAGTCTTTTTTCGTCACACAGCGATGAAGTCGCAGTTCTACCTACTACCACCAACACTTCCTCGTCACTATTAAAAGTCAGTGTACCTATTAGTGCCAGAGTAAATATTCCCTCCCTATACCCACCCATACCTTGAATACAAGTTTGCCTTCTTTCAGATTCAAGTACACGCCACTCAACGAACGCAAACTATTAACTCTACCATACAACTTATTTTTTTAAACACAACAAAAGAAGTCACACACTCAGATCAAACTTAAGTAACACACACCCACACCACACACCTCATTCCTCTGCCTAACCATCCCGCAATACATATATTCATATAAAAATATATATTATATGTATGGTATATATACTGATATAAATATATACCTACATATATTTCATATATATAAATGTAATATATATATATATATATTAAAATATATATATATAATAGGGGGGGGGGTTTTTTTTTTTTTTTTGTGGTTTTGTTGTTGGGGTGTGTGTGTTTGTTGGTGTGGGTTTTTTGGGGTGTTTGGGGGTTTGGTGTGGGTGTGTGTGTGTGTGTGTGTG
>NW_023639093.1:0-45372 GCF_015228065.2 Penaeus monodon
TGTGTATATTTCCCTTGATTATAAATCTAATTACACAAAATGTTTTTCCAAAACTCGGGGCCCAATTTATTACCATTTCGTACTTCCACTCATACATCTCACCAATTCCTCTATTCCCCACTCACCCATTTCCTCATGCAGCCATCCCTACGCACATGGGTCCTAAATTTAAACGCACTGACAAAAATTACATAAAATCGTCAGAGTATTTATGGTCTTGCATTAGGTTTTAACTTTGGCGTTTTTTTCGAGAACAAATGAGTAATGATCGAACGAATAGAGGACTGCTCGCCTATTTTCATATTTTTTGCCCAAATTGGAGGGTGACATGTGATAGATATTTCAAAAAAAATAAGAAGGACATCACGTCCATAAGTCAGGTATTTTATAGGCACGGTTACCTTGCATCGGGATTTTTTTTCCCTTCAAAGGGAAGTTTGTCGTCAGGACTGTCTTGTGCGGCCGACCTGGAAAACTTTTCCCATCTTAATAATTACGAAAAGATGCTTTCTCTTGTAGATTTTCCCCTTTTTTCATCCAGACAACTACAGTAAAGAAGTGTTTTGGGCTTTTGAAATTCTCCCAAAGCTGTTCCTGTCTTTTCATTGCATTTGTTTACTGATAAAAAAAATATTAAATGAAAAATTAAATTATATGATATAACTAAATACACTTCACTAAAAAATAAAAATAAATTACATATTTTACGATAGCTCCTTGATGTCCCCAAAAAACCCCCCTTTCCCCCCCCTGTTCGCCCTCTTCCCCTCTCGCCTGTTCTGCCCTCTTGTCTTTTTCAGAAAGGTCAACGCCTACCGCAATTCACAGCCCGTAGGACGTGCCCCCCCCCCGGGGGAGCCCTGCTTCAGTCCCCTCCCGGGCCTCCCCTGCTACCCGAAACCTCTGCTCTGAGAGAGAATCACTTAAACCCTCGCCCACATTCCATTCCCATATCATTAAAAGTCAACCCAGACGCGCGTTTTTGTAAACCCCCCCAACGTGGGCACAACAGAAAACCTGTCAGACTGGGAAAAGCGATGAGATGTGACATTTCGTCCCTCACTTTGTGGTGGTGTGTGTGTGTGAGAGAGGTTTGGGGAGGTGAAGGTGGATGTGATGTGGGGTGTTGGTGTGTGTGTGTGTGTTTTGGGGTTGGGGTGTGTGTGTGGGTTTTGTGGGGTGTGGGTTTTGTTTGTTGGGGGGGTGTGTGTTGTGTTTAATTTTTTAAAATATATATTTAAAATATTTATATAATTATATTTTTTTACTTATTTTTTGTGTGTGTGTGTGTGTGTGTGTGGTGTGTGTTTTGTGTGTGTTTGGTGTGTTTTTGGGAAATGTATAATATTAATTATTATATTATTAATTTATATTATTATTATTATTATTATTATTATTAATTGCATATATTAAAGTATACGTTATTGTGTTTGTGGTGTGTGGTGTTGGTGTGTGTGTGTGTGTGTGTTTTGTGGGGGGGGGGGGGGGGGTGTGTGTGGGGTTGGTGTGTGTGTACTGTATTAAAAATATATAATATTAAATATAATATATATTTTAAAATTATATATAATATTATATATTTTTTAAAATATATTATATATATAATTATATATAAATTTTTATATAATCATATATATAGTATACTATAGGGTTTGGTGTGTGTGGTGTGTGTGTGTGTGTGTTTGGGGGTGTGTGGGGTGGGATCGCAAAATTTTACGGGGCCCGTAAAATCTGAGCATTGACATTGTTAAGAAATGTTCCTAAATGACTATTCTCGATGCTGCATGGAAAAAAAATGTCTTAGTCTGACACCAAACTGATATACGGAAAATGGTACATCTTTTATTTCACAAGAATTCGGAATCCGAAAAAAAACTCTATGGTAGGGGGATACGAACCCACTGTTTAAGATAAATAGCTTTTTTTTTTTATAACACAGTGATGAAAAAGAGCTTTAAAAAGTAGGTTACTTAATTTGTTGTACATTTTGTATATAGCTTATTCCCCATTTTTCTCCTGTTACAACGAGCCTCCTCACCGGGGTTCGACTTACCTCCTCTGCCGCTGGAAAGAGAGGGAACCGGACCTAAAAAAAAATTGCCAAGATTCTCCATCAGGGGTTCTATAATCTAATGTCGTACTGAAATTAAGGATGTTAATGTTATCATGCATTTATAACGTCATTTAAAACGATTTTGAAACTGGTTCTAAATGCGCATGGGGATGATAACTTTAAAGTATCAAAGTAGAGGGTAACCCGACAGAACGCTGCCTTCAGTAGTAATGATGTGAAAGAGGCAGTGCCGTGACGTAATCATGCCCTTTGACAAACCCCCAAAACCAAAAACCGCAACCAATGCCCCAAAAACAACAAAATCAATACCCGGGAAAATAATTAAAACCTACTTTCACTGCGCATTTTATTTTTTGTACAGACCATCATAAGGAAATAATAAAACAAATGATGACTAAGACGAGTATCCCCCCCAATGCAGGTGACAGGTGACATAGTTTTGATCACAGCGAAAACCAAAAACCTTGTCGAGAGTGAAAGCAGGTAATGACAGAGGAAACCACTGCCCATAGCTAACGTGGCTAACGCGCACCCCTTGGGGTTAAAATGGTGCATCTAACGAAAGATGACCACTGAATGGATTAAATAATCAATATCCGTATCCGAAATCAAAATCATAGTCAGTGATGTAAGACGAGGATCCCCCAAAGCAGGGAAATAGATAAATGATCACGCGTAATCACAAAACCTTGTCGAGGTGAAAGCGGGTTTAAATGACACAAGGTAACCACTAAACCATAGAAATGAGACTACAAAACCCCCTTAGGGTTGAAAGGGGACACAAACAAAAAGATGCCAATACCGAAACCCGAAACTTTTACCCGGGCGGGCTAAGATGCCACCCGGGGCCCCCCCCCACCCACACCGAAATATTCACCATGTTAAACTTTTACCGAATCGGATTATTTGTTACAGACGAGGGAAAATGTCCCCCTAATGACTGAAAGTAAAATCAAAAAAAAAATATCCAAGGTCTGCTAATGACCGAAAATTTTTCTGCTCCTCTCTCACTTCCCAGAATAAAAATAAAATTTAAAGTGAAAAAGGAAAAAAAACTCGTTAAAAAAATATATGCTTTATTTTTGATTGTAAAACCTTACAATGCGCTCGCACCCCAAACACACACACACACACACACACACACACACACACCCCCACACCAACCCACACACCAACCACACACACAAAACCCAAAAACACCACCCCACCACCACCACCCTTTTCCATCCCTCCCACCCCCCCCCTGCAATTTCACCATGTTTAAATTTGTACCGGGATCGAAATTGCCCCTGTTACAGACGAATATCATCCCCCTAATTAACATAACCCATAAATGCCCTCTAATAATTAATACCACCCCAAAAAAGGGTTCCTCCACCCCCCCCCCAAACCAACCCCCTTTCCCTTTCCTCCCGCCCTTTCCCCACATTCCTCCATACCCAAGCAATAATAGTAAGAAAAAGAAGAAAACAAAAAAATCCAAAGTCCTACTTAAGGAGATAATACAGCCCTGCACGAAGTGCCAGTGATCACCCTCCTAAAAATGATGAAATCATAATCCAAACCCCCAATTCGGGTTTCACTGAGACCCCCCCCCTCATACCCCTCCCCCCCCACACCACCCCCGCAAATTCTTGGTTTGAACTTTACCCGGGATCGAGAATGCCCCTTTTACAGAGAGTGCCCACCCCCTAAGAATGAAACTAACAAAAAAAACGGCTTAAATTTTTATATAAATAAAAAAAATGCATTACCACTATTTCATATTTTTTGCACCTTTTGCTTAAAAAACTAAAATTTAATTCCCTAATAGATTGAAAGTCGCGGGTTTTTTCTATTTGAGAGCATTAATGGGGTTTTAAGGTATCTATCCAGGTCAAAGAGGGTTTCCCCCCGTTTTTACGCTAAACCCCCTTAAAAAACCCACTCTTCCTCAAGGTAATGATGAAAAACGCAAAGATTTAACAGATTTTTATTTTTTTTTTTATAAATGCATAATATAAAAAAGGTGCAGACCTCATAAAAAAAATTCAAAAAAAAATATTAAATTTTGCAGAAGACTGATAAGCCTGCCCCTCCTTCATTTTTAACTGTTTTATACTAGCGTTTTACACCCCAAAAGACATTCATAAAAAATAAGTTTATAAAAAGGATCATGAAATTCGTTGATTTTATTATGACTCTCAAGCTTACACAAAACTACACCCTAAAGGCGAAACAAAAATAACAGGTTTAAAATTTTTTCATGTAAATGAAAATGCGAAAACCCAATTTTTCAACCCTTTTGCACTTCATTTTATAAAACTAAAGGTTTAACAATAGATTGGAATGAGTTGGTTTTATCTATTTAGGGGCTTTAAATGGGGTTTTAAAGGTATTTACCCGGGTCGAAGACGGGTTTCCCTTGTATTTCCCCCTGAAACCAAATATTACCAATACGTCACTATTTGCCCATAGTATAATATTGTTTGAACTTGACTGACTTGCCCCAAAAGGGCCGGTTACAGACGAAGTCCCCCCTCAAACCAATAACAAAAAACCCGCGCAAGGGGAAGACGGATAGAATCGGGCCGGGTAATGCCCAAATTAAAGGTGTTGACCCAAAAAAGGCACCCTTTCCCTTTTCCCTTTCCTACCCCCCCCTGTCCCACTTCCTCCAAACCCCTTACAAACCAAAAATAGTAAGAAAAAGAAGAAAACAAAAAAAACCCCCATCCAAGTCCGCTTAAGGAGATAATACATCGCACTAAAGGGTTTTACAGGTGAGTGTTTAACCCCCAAAGCTAATGACGGACACGTCAATTGATAGCCCGCTGTCAGTTGTCGCTGAGACCCCACCTCCACATCACCCCCCCCCCCCCCATATCCCTTTATTGTGCTCTCAAGCTTCACAAACCACTCCAAAGAGGCGATAACACAAAAAAACCAGTTTTAAAAGCTCTTTTTGAAAAATGAAAAATGGAAAACCCAATATTTATCTTTGCAGTATAAAAACTAATTAAAAAACTAACAGGTTAATTACCTAAAGACTGAAAAAAAAGCTAGTCTGATTCTATTTAAGGCCTAAGGTTTCAAGGTACCACCAGGTCAAAGAGGGTTTTCCCCCCCCTTTTTTCCCCCTGAACACCTAATTATTCCAACTAGCGTCACCACCTGTCCCACATTTTGACCAGTTATTTTTTGCAAATTAAACCCTAAAGGGACAATGCGGTATATTTCCAAAAATGTTCTGCCGCTTTCTGAGTTTACAATCTAAAATGAAAATTAAAATATTTTTTTAGTTTTCCCTTAAGACCCATATTTAAACTATTACAAACGAGCGTATCCTTCCAAAAGAGATCGCAAAATAAAATCCTCCGTTTTTTGATGATATCAAAACGAAAGTGGACAGCTCTTCAGCAATTTTTCTCCCCCTCCCGAATTGTCTATAGTACCTGGGTACACTAATAGGAAGAAAAAAAAAACGAGCAAAGGTAAAAAATATTGTTTGCGCATTCGGCACCCTTTTAAGTAAACATACTATATTTTCTTAAATCTTTTTTCAAAGAGAGAAAATATCTTTAAGTCGACACTGAAAAAAAACTTCTACTGCCCCCTTCCCCATTTTTTGAAGAACAATTACAACATGCCAAATGAAGGAAAACATCCTTCACCTATAATTTTTACTATGCCACTTTTGTTGCTGCTCGAAAAAAGTTTAAAGACCCAGCAAACTATTTCATCTCAAAATAAAAAAAAAAAACTTTGATTTAATTTAAAACATTTTCCCCTTTTGCAATTGATCTTTTTCAAAAACCCCAAGAACTTTTATGAAATAAAAAAAAAAAATTGATAAAAAATAAAACTTGTTTTCCCCTCATGATATATGCTTTTTAATTTTTTCGCATATTGGACAAAGACACAACAAATTTGCCTAAAACAAATTTTTGACCATGGGGACTTTTACCAAAGGGGGTAAAAAATAAAATGGCCCCGCGATGCGATAGTCTTAGCAGAACATGTGATTTTCCAACTATGGTTTTTTTTTTTTTTAAAAAGAGGTTTTCAACAATGCATATTAATTTTTTAATCAAAACGTTCTTTTCAAAATATAAAAAATTAAAGGTGCTTTTTGTTGTGTGTCTACATTAGATATTTGTTTTTCCCCGGGAGTAAAGGGGTATTGCGACAAATACGCGAGGAGGGAAATTTGGGGAAAGGGTTGAAAATCACAGTCCCCAAAGGGGAAAAAAAAACCCCAAACCCAACAAAATTTTCTAAATGCAAGTAAAAAAGCATTCGTTTTGGGGAAAAAAAAAATTCCATTTCCTCATAAAAGGGAGGGGAAAAGCTTCTTTTCAAACTTAGAGAAAGCAAAATGCCCTTTTTTTAAAACAAGGGGGATTATTGAAGTAAATTTTTATGAATGGCAGTTTTTTTTAGACTTTGGGGAAATTATGGTAAGTGTTAAAAGTTTTAAACATTGCTTCACTTTACAAAATGCTTATTATCTAAAAATGCCTTCTAAACTCTAACAAGTCCCGGCAAAATCCAATTTAAAGGACGACCAGAAGGTATCAGGGGGAAAACCCCTGCTTGTCACGAGATAAAGACTTAACCCACTAGTAAAAACGTTTTAAAGGGGCGGGCGAATGAGGAAGAGGCGAAAAATAAGCGACCCAGAAGTACTTTTTTCGTCTCCTTTCGTGAAAATGCTTATTAAAATATTACCTGGGAAAAGCACCCCTTCAATCTTTGACCCAAGGGGAAACCCCATGTTCTAGATCTAAAAGTTTAGAAATCTCGCCTCGGTTTTTGATCTCGTAGACTCTTTCTTCACACCCCCTCGTTCCGCGCTCACGGTCTGTTCTCCCCCTCAAAAAGCCCTTCTTGTTGGCGAGGCCTCACCCTTCTCCAAATCTCTCCTCCCCCCCTCTCCCTCGACTAAGCGCATGCGTATTTACCGCGAGGGTGTAAAAATGGTGATTATAATATAATTGGGCTATAAATAACTTCCACAACACTAAATATGATTTAATTGATTTATTAGAATTGGTGATCTTATGCCCTATCCCAAACTTTGGGGGTTCCTTGCGAAGAAAAAAAAAAATTTTATTAAAACATTAATATTTCTTTCATTGTAGTATACAATAGATAAAAGTATGATGCAATACCAACCAATAGTACAAAAATTTTTCCACGATAATTTTCAGAAATTTAATTCCATCATTCATTCAAGTTTTGCTTCCCCTTTCCTCGCAAAATTTTTTATTTTTTTCCCCTTCGCAGACAGAAAAAACGGGTAAAGGGACGATTTGCTTCTTCCGGGGGCACCCCTTTTGGAAGGACATTCAGATTCTGATAGAGGTTTTAAATACTACAACAGCTCCCAGCCATTTCTGTAGTATTTTACCAAATTTCCTTAGTAAAAGTGTATTTTTTATTCTTAAAGCAAAAATGCTTTCCAATGGATTAATAGTTATTTTTTTCATAAAATACCCTCTAAACCTGTTATTAAAAAAGAAAAAAAAATATACCCAATCCTCCGATACATTTTTCCGCGAGAAAGTCATACGTCGGAATGCTGTACATTTTCCACTAATGTGCACCGCCAATGGCATCCCCACAATGTGGTGCATTTAGCTGTCATCATACCATTTCAGCCTTGGTTTAAAAAAAACTTTTTCTTGGCGGTTACATTATAATCATTCAGCATGTAAACTGCCCCCCGTTATCACCGTCTTTTTGCGTCAAAGAATATTTTTCCCTGCAATGTTTACCCAGCTTAGACGAGGGGCTCTATTTCCCCCCACGCGCGCACTCATCATGACGCGGATGCGCGCGCGGGGAATTTAAAAACCCCACCGCGGGGCGGGGCCCCGGCGGCGGCGGCGGCGGCGGCGGCGGGGGGCGGCGGCGGCGGAGGCGGCGGCGGGGCCCCGGGGGCCCCTTTGACGACAACACTTACATAGAGAGGGGGAGGGGCACATTCAAGTTTTCTATATTTCTCAAATTTTTTCCCTGCAAAAAGTCGTTGAATATTTAAAAAATGACATCATAAACCATCCTTTCAACAATTTCAAAAATTTTTAATGATAAAAGGTTTTTCTCTCTCTCTCTCCTCTCTCTCCTTTCCTCTCCTCTCTCTCCTTCTCTCTCTCTCTATTTTTTTAAAAAATTTAAAATTTTAAATTTTGACAAATTTTCGGGCAAATGTTTTTATATGATGGTTTTATATTGCAGTCATACGATAATTATTATTTTATACTACTAATGAAAGAATAATGTTTATCAAATTTTTTGTTTTCTTTGCAAACCCCCCCAAGTTGATATGGCTATAAGCTCACCAAATTTTAAATCAATCAAAGTCAAAACATATTTAGTGTTGGGAGTTTGTTATGCTCCAATTATGATTATAATAACCCTTTTTTACATCCTCGGGTAAAAAACAGCATCGCGCTTATCGAGGGGAGAAGGAGGATTTTGATTATTTAAAATTTTTTTGCCCCGTGAACAGCCAAAGGTCATTAGCGGCGAAACCTTGTTAAATAGAAATAAAAAGTTTAAAAATTTAAAAATTACAAAAAAATTTTCTTAAAATACAATAAATAGATTAAATCAAAACATAAAATTATCTCTAATGCATAAAATGTTTGCATAAACATTTGCATTTTTTAAATTTTTTATTAAAAATATTGTCTCCTAAGGAAATTAATAAGACCCTCTAGTCACAATTTTCCCCCCAATACTTTTTTCGTGTATAGGGGGAACAAGACATACGCTTTGGGTCTGAAAATTTTTGCACTCTTTCCACTACATTGCGATCTTTAATGGCTTTGGCACCCTTAAAAAGTGTTTCTTTTTTTAGCCATCATTGGGCCCCATGAGTCATTTTGGTGCCCGATTTTTAGTCTTTTTAAATACAACTTCCATTTTTGGGTTTTGGATGGACTAGCGCCCAACTCAAGGTCATTCAATTCTCGCATTTTGTTTCTGGAGGTATGCCCCCCTTTTTCCCTCCTTTATCACAAGACAACTTTGAGCTGGGTTTCGGGTGGTGGGGGAGAGGAAAAACGACATCAAAAGGTGAGCGCAGCTCCCTTTGGCCTTCTGATCACTCGCTCATTCCCACTGACACCAACTTTCGTGGCACCCAACATGATTTATTTTTTTTACTTGTTGACTCAGTGCAACCCAAATCTTAAACCCTCCCCCCCATCTGGTGTGATGATTTTAGCTTTTTTTGTTGCAAGGCATACGAGAGTCAAAATTATATCAAACAGAATATTCGTAAGACCAGTCATCTTAACTGCGAAGGAGGCTGTAACTTGCAGTGAAGATGGGCGCTAGAGAAAGACTGCCGATCAGTCCTTTTCTCACTGCTGAAAAAACCCACCCCTTTTCAGATTTCGAACCATCTGTATAAATTGCATCGATCTCCGGTTTTTTAAAATGTGCTGAAAAAATTTTCTTCGGATTTCTGCTTGGGATCTTCCCCTTTCCCAAATTCCGACAAAATCCACTCGACTTGTTAGCCCAAGGCGGAAATTGGGGGAATTCAAACAGCCAGAACCTTAGAGAATTTAAATTTAAGATTTTCCCCAAAAGATTCCTCATTCCCTACCATGGGATGGCTTCCTAAAGGGGGGTTGAAACCAAATTTTGGATGAGGGGGCCGGGAACCTTTTAGCCTTTGTAGTAAATCGATTCATTTTTCTCGGTGAAATGAAAGAGGGGGTTCTCCCCCTTCAGCATACGGGGACCCCAAAGGGTGAAGACCAAAAAGCCCAGACAGATTCGAGAGCTCAGTATGAACCGATCTAACATCCTAGAACAGTGGGATTTGAGATGAAAAGCTTCCATCCCATAATCAATTTATACAAAATGCGCGGTAAGCCGCAGAAGCTTTTGTGCGGTCGCCCCCCAAGATAGATGTGAAAAAAACCCCGCAAAAAACTAAGTGTTTTTGTACCCTTTTATTTTAAACGTTTGGTGAGGAAACCCATGTAAGTTTGAGTCAAAAAGCCCCAATATTTTCACCTGGGGGGGGAAAAATTGCAGGGGTTTGCCCTAAAAAAGGGGAAGGAGGGAAATTTTCCTCGTTGTGGAAATGCATAGCCGGTTTTGGGTTGGGAAAAATTTAACCCCCATGATAGTTGTCCACTTAAAACCGATTTACTGCAGCCGCTGTGCCCTTGACACCCTGTAAGCTTCCTCCTGGCATACAGTGTAAGTCATTCACATACGATTACATGAGAAAAAACCTTTACAATGTCTTTTTATGCAATGGCAAAACAGGTCACACTTAAGACACCCTTGTGGGCCCCCTTCAGTGTCCCAGGTTAGAGAAACTGTTCCCCCCCGAACTTTAAATTTTTCCTGTAAAAGGGAATTTTTTGTATAAAGGTGGTAATGCTCCTTTTAACCAATGTCAATTAACTTTTTGAGTATCCCAGCTTCCAAGTCGATATAAGCTTTTAAAGGTCAAAGAAGACTGCAACAGTGACGCGCTTTTGCAAAGGGAATTTGTATACAGTTCCACCTTACAAGTGCTCTGTGGTAGATCTCAATCTTCAAACCCCCTTTTGATATGGAGTCAGCACGTTTTCCCTTTTTTCTAGCACCGTCAACCTGAAGTTTACCTTTTTCTCCTCATTTGCAGATGCAACGGGTGGGGGAAATTTGGTCTGTAATTTCTGGTGGAAGGACCCTGCCAGGTTTAGGGAAGGAAGGATTATAGATTTTTTTCCCATTGGATGGCACTGTACCCCCCCCATATATCCTATTGAATAGGTCCAGCAAGAATTTGGGCTCTCTGGCAAGTGAGATTCTTTTGGTATGGAATATCGCCCACTTCCGGGGGCGTTTAGGGCAAGAGTGCAAAGAAAGGCCATCCCTTTCGCAAAAATGGATTTTGCTCAGTCCTACTAAAGACGACAGGGGGTGTCTTCTTTTCGCCCGAAGATGGAAAATTTGGGGCAGTTAAGATGTCCAGAGGAGATCTTGCCATGGTTTTAGCTAGCTCTTAAAACATCTTTTTTTATCGTGATGATTATGCATCAATTTTTCAAAGCAGGTGGGGGACAATGATGTGTCTTTCCCAGCGATTTTTACGCACCTTGCCATCCCCATGCAATGGGGGCCCCAGAGTAAAAAAGGGAATCTGCTCCATGACGTCCGTCTGGCCCCCTTTAGCACCGCCGGCTTGGCTCGGGTCTTTTGAAAATGGATCAAGGTACACACTGGGGGCCCCGTTTCAACTGCGTTAAATGCGCTTTTCTGCCTGACAGTTTGGGATTCATGGGACCACCATGGTACCGGAGGTCGAGGGTATGCCCCTACTTTTGGGAATGGATGTTGTGCAAGGTGAATTGTGTTGTGAAGTTTTTTAACAGCATCTTGAACACAGGAAATATTCACAGATCCAGCAAAACTGCAGTTGATCTAAAAGTTCCGTTGATGTTCAATCGCCATCTCTGCACTCCATGGGGGAATACCATTCACCCCCTCCAAAAGTATGGGAAAAGGGGGCTTCCCTGTAAGTTTCCAAAACCGCCGTGAAATTTATCGTGATCAGGGGAAAACAATTGACAGTCATATTGGAGAATGTCCCAGTTTTAATTTGGAAATGTGTGGGAGGGCACTTTCATAAAACGCAATACTCTTAGGAGCAAGGACCCCAAAGGCCCTTTCCCCCAAGGTTGCACAAAGTGTCTCCCCCGGGGGTGATGCCCACCCTTGAAAAACCCCAAGAGTAGAAAAGGATGTGGAACTGCTAAGTAGATTTTCCCCAAATCATTAAAGTTTTAAATTTTGTGGAGGAAAGGGAGATAGCAAAAAGTTAAAAGGGCGTGTCAAACCTTTTTCCACAGCCTTCCCTGCAGTGTTGTTGCAGGTGGGGGCCTGGAAAAGGGAAATCCTGAAATACCGTACTGCTACTCCCCCATGGGTCCATTGTCAAAAAACCTAAGACTTTAAAAATTTTGGGAACCCCTCAGGGGAAAACGGATGATTTTCCCCGGTCATAATTTTCCCTTGTAGGCATCACAAACTGGGTTATATGAAGCACAATGTTGCGTTTTTCCCATTTTGCAGATTCCCCCGACAGTTCCAATGGATTAGGGTTTTCAGTTTTTTAAACTATTTTTTCATAAAGGGGTTGGCAAGCACCTGTGGGCAAGGTTTTGCCCTACACCTTAGGCTTCCCCTTCCAATCTTTGGGGGAGTTTTTGAGGGTTGTTTACCCGGGGAAATAGTTTCCACAGGCTTCCTTTTGACAGGCTCGGATTTTTGCCCGGGCAAAGAACGGACCTGAGCCTTTTCTTCAAGGGCATTCGCCCAGCAGCAGAGGCCCCTGTGGATGTGGTGGCAGCCGGGGCTGTACCGTTGAACCCCCCGGAGCCCTTTTGACGGCTCCAAAGACCCCCCCTTGAAAGAGTCTTTTGAACAGACCAGGATTCCTTTGCCTGGGGAAAGGGCAAAACCCCAACCTTTGCTGCAGGGGCATTCTGCCTAGAGTGGAGGCCCCTGTGGATATGGGGGCATGGGGGTCCATTTAGGCCCCTGGGCCTCACCCGATGGCTCCAAAACCTTCTTTGGGGGGAGGAGTTCCTCAATAGACCCCTCACCTACTCCGTTTTGGTGGGAAATTCCCGAGGCAGTTTCAGCAAATTGGGATGAGGTTTGAAAGAATGGGAGAGTTGTGGTTTTTAAGAAGTATTGGGGGCAAGGGTTGGTGGGAAGGGGGGAAAAGCCAGAACCCAAGCAAAAGGGTTTACCGTCTGTGCAAAAAAGACAGGGGACGTCGCTTTTTCCTCTGGAAAACAACTTTCTCCTTGCTCCTTATTATCAAATTTCCCTTTTAAATTTGTACCTTTTTCACTGCTTTGAAGAAGCTCATGAGTTCTTTTCAGGGGTAACAATAGGACCTGGACGCGTCTTTCTTGATGACCCGTCGTCCACACTTTACACATATTTTGGTTTTCCATTTTTCCTTAAAACGACAAGAGTTGGCCCTGCCCAAAACCCCGGCGGGAACACCCATGGGTTGGGGACATATGGCTTTCCTTTAGATGGTACCCTGCCAACTTTTTGATTCTGGAAGGGGCCAACATATTAAAAATTAGAAGGAGGCTTTTTAGACTGTTTCCAAACCGTCAACTTTTTTCTTAAAAAAAGTTTTACTGCCATACATTAAAATTCTCTAGTTTCCCCTTAAAAGTTTTTCCTCAGAAAACCCATCATCTCGGGGAAAAAACAATTCCCCTTTCACTGATTTGGGGTTTTTTGGGAGAACATGAAAATTTGGCCCCCGGAAAGTTGCATTCGCATCGACGGGCACTCTCATCTGGTGACGAAAAACCCCAACTATAGGAATCTCGCGTGGGGTGATCGAGATCACGTTGACATACCTCAAAATTTTTCCTAGTACTTCAAAAAAATCAAGTCCATGATTGAAAACCATCAAAGGGGCTCACTACTAGGTACTTACTATAAAATATTCTCATATTTTCCAGGTAAAAATTTTTTAGGGATTGAGGAGGACTTTTCCCTTTTTACCTGGTTTGGGAGCCCGGGAACCATTACGATTCCCATTCTTCCCCCCCCTTTTTTTAAACTGGGAAAGGCTCCCCCAGAGTGAAACATTATGTTCCCAAGGAAAGGTCGGGGGGGTTTCGTTTAATCATCAGGGGGAAAAGCTAGATCTTTTTAAATTTGTAGTACTCATACAAATTAGAATTCTTCTTCCTCACCCCCCCCCCCTACCATGAATCAACAAGGGGAACCATAGTTGGGCTCAAAAACTCCCAAAAGCACAGGGGTAAGAGGAAATAACCAGCCACATTCAGTAGTGGCAGTCGGGGGCCCTTTCGCTGCCGAGAATATACCGCTTGACCCTAGCCAATTTGACCAGCGATTGCTTGACCGGCCTGATCAAACCACCCCTCTAACCCGAATAAAAGGGCCCAAAAAGGGGGTGTTGCAGCTGCAGGGGGCCCCGTGAGCATCGCCAACCCCCAGGGCTCTGTCTCCTGGATTCGGGAGCCACGCACGGCAAAAACACGGGGAGAGTTCTCCCTAGTCCCCAAAATGAGATGAAACCCGGGGGGGGTGCCCATTCCCCTTTATAGGGGTTTGGGGCACCCGGAACCCTTTGTCTCCATCACTGGTGACCCCTCCAGTATGGTAGCCCTCTGGGCCGACTCACCAATTTTTTGGGACCTCAAGCCCCCCCCCGCGGCAGGGGCTTCCCTTGGGGGGAGAGGGGAGGGGGACAGATTTAGGGAAGGGTGAGGCCCCGCCAACAAAAATAGGGATGTTTTTTTGGGGAAAAGACGTGAGCTGCGGAACGAGTGGGTGTGAAAAAGATGTGCACGAAGATCAACAACCGAGGCAAACTTCTAAAACTTTTTACTACTAGAACTGGGGGTTTACCTTTTTAAAATGTTTGAGGGGGTTGCGATTTCCAGGTAGATATTCATTAATAAGCTTTTTCCGAAAGGAGACAAAAAAGATTTCCCAAGGGTGTCCTCAAACTGTTCCCCTCTTCCTCACTTCGCACGCCTTAAACGGTTTACTATGTCGGTGAAGTCTTTTATTCTGAAAAGCAGGGGTACCCCTAAACCTGTCTGTGGCGTCCGTTATTGGATATTGCCTGGAGCTTGCAGATTTTTGGGAAAGGGCATTTTAGAAAAAATAAGACATTTTTTTAAAGATGATAGAAAGCTAAACATTTTAACACTTACCAAATTTCCCCAAGTCTAAAAAAAAACTGCTCAGTTCATAAAAAATTTATTTTCAATAATCCCCCTTGTTTTTAAAAAGGGTTTTTGCTTTCTCAAAGGGATGAAAAGAAGCTTTTCCCCCCCTTATTATGGGGTAAGCGAATTTTTTTCTCCAAACGAATGCTTTTTTACTTGTCATTAGAAAATTTTGTTTTCGGTTGGGGCTTTTTCCCCCTTTAGGCTGTGATTTAAACCCTTTCTCCAAAATTTACCTCCTGACTGTAGTCTCGTCATATACCCCTTTATGCGTTAAAAAAAATACTAATTTAACACACAACAAGAAAGCCCCCTTAATTTTTTATTTTGCAAAAACGTTTTGTTTAAGAAATATAATAGAGTTGTTGATAACCGGGTTAAAAAAAAAAAAAAACGCATCATTGGAAAAATCACATGCGTCTTAAGATCAGCATCGCGGGTGCGAGCGATGCGATATATTTTACCCCCTCTGGAAAATCCCCATGGTCAAAAATTCCTGCTTTGGTAATTTGTGTGTGTCTTTGCCCAATAGCGAAAAATTAAAAAAGTTATATCATGGGGGGCAAAAAAGTTTATTATTTTACCTAAATTTTTTTTTTTCATTTTCTAAAAAATTTTGGTTTGAAAAAGAGTCAATGCAAAAAGGGGAAAATGGTTAAAAATTTAACAAAGCCTTTTTTTTTATTTTGAAGATAGAAAAGTTTGCAGGGGTCTTTAACATTTTTCGTCATGCGCAACTAGTGGCATAGTGAAAAATTATAGGGAGGGATTTTTTCTTTTTGGATGCTTGTATAAAAGTTTTTCAAAAAAGGGGAAAGGCAGTAGAAAGTTTTATTTTGTCGATTAAAAAGATATTTCTCTTTTGTAAAAGATTTAAAAAAAATTATGTATGTATTACTTAATAAGTGGTGCCTGAATGGAAACAATATTTTTTACCGTAGATCGTTTTTTTCTTCCTATAACGTGTAGCCAGGTATAAACAATTTCGAGGGGGGGGAGTAAATTGCAAGAGCTATCCATTTTTCTGTGTGTACATCAAAAAACGGAGGTGTATTTTATGCGATCTCTTAGGGAAAGGTACGCTCTCTGTATATAGTTATACATATGGGTCTAAGGGAAAAAAAATATTTTTTCCAATTTGCTTGTAGTTTTGTAAAACATCGAGAAATCGGCAGGAACTTTTTTAGGAAATATACCGTTTGCCCTTGAGGTTAATTAGCAAAAACAAAATGATCAACAGTGGGAAGGGGGGTGACGCTAGTTGTAGATAATTAGGTGTTCAGGCGTAAATATGACCTGGTGTAGATACCTTAAAAACCTATTAGGCTTCTAAACGAATCAGCTAGCGTTTTTTCAGTCTTTAGGTTTAACCTGTTATTTTTTATAAGTTATTTTTTATATGCAAAGTATAAATTTTGGTTATGCTTTTACTTTAACGAGACTTTAAGACTTTTATTTGTGTTATTGCCTTTTTGGACGTGTTTTTGGTAAGCTTGAGAGTCATAATAAAGGATATGGGGGGGGGGGGGAGGATGATGGAGGGGGGGGTCGCAGCGAAAAAATGACAGGGGCAAATTATTGATCGTGCACGCCAAGCTATAAGTGTGATCACCACCGTAAACTTCAGTGCAAGCTGTTTTACCCTTTTTAAAGGACTGTGACTGGTAAATTGTTTGTTTGCTTTTTTTTCTTACATTAGGTTGAAAGGGGGTTGGAGGAATGGGGGAAAGGGGGCGGTGGGAAGGGGGAAGGAAGGATCGCTTTTTCGGGTCAACACTTGAATTTTGGTCTTTCCCTGAGACTTCTACCCGTCTTTCCTTCCCGGTTTATCGTTTTGTTATGAGGGGTGATCATTCGTCGAACCCGGGCCTTTTGTAAATCATTACAGTTCAAAAAAATATTTATACATAGGGGCAAGTAGTGATGTATTTGGTAGAAATTAGGTGTTCAGGCGAAAATACGAAGGGAAACCCCGTCTTGACCTGGTGTGATACCTTTAAAACCCCCATTAAAGCTCTCTAAAAAGAATAAAACCCAACGTCATTTCCCCAAACTTTAGTTAAATAACTTTTAGTTTTTTTAAGTATGAAACGTGCAAAGGGATAAAATTGGGTTTTCGATTACATTTACATAGAAAATTTAAGCCTGTTATTTGTGTTATCGCCTCTTAGGGCGTATTTGTGAAACTTGGAGTCAAATAAAGAAACAAGAATTCATGATCCCTTTTTAATAAATTAATTTTATTATGAAGATGTCTTTGGGATGTAAAAACGGCGTATAACCGTTAAAATATGAGAGGAGGTCGAGGCTTATCATCTTCTGCGAAATTAAATCATTTCTTTTTATTTTCTTATTAGGTCTGCAAACCCTTTTTTTATTTCTTTTAAAAAAAAAAAAAAGTATGTTATATCTTTCATTATTTTATCATTTCCCCGAGCAAAAGAGGGGGTTTTAAGGGGTTCAGGCGTAAAAACGAGGGGGGAAAACCCCTCTTTGACCTGGGTAGATACCTTGAAAAACCCCATTAAACTCTCTAAATAGAATAAACCAGCGACTTTTTTAATCTATTAGGGAATTAACCTTTTATTTTATAAGCTGAAAGGTGCAAAAAGAAATAGTGGTAAACGCAATTTACATTATAAGAAAATTTAAAACCTTTTTTTTGGTTGTTTTATTCATGGAGGGTGGGCCCCCTGTCGTAAAGGGTCAATTTTCGTCCCGGGGACAAGTTTTAAACAGGGAATATTTTCGGGGGGGGGGTGTGGAGGGGAGGGGGGGTGATGGGGAGGGGGGTCATCAGTGACACCACATTGGGTTGGATTATGTTGCTCATTCATTTGGAGGGGGATCACGGCACTTCAGTGCAGGCTGATTTTCTCCTTAATAGGACTTGTGATTTTTGTTGTTTTCTTTTTTTTACATTATTGCTTTGGTAGGAGGAAGTGGGGGAGGGCGGAGGAAGGAAGGAGGGGTTTTTTTTGGAGGGGAGGTGAAGGAACCCTTTTGGTGTGTGATTAGCATTATTAGAGGGAATTTAGGATTATGATATTAGGGGGAGATCATTCGTCTGTAACAGGGGTCAAATTTTCGATCAGGACAAGTTTAAAAAGGTGAATTTGCAGGGTGGGGGGGGGGGGGAAGAGGGTGGTGGTTTGGTTGTGGTGGGGTGTGTGTGTGTGTGTTGGTGTGTGTGTGTGTGTGGTGTTGTGCGAGCGATTGTATAGGTTTATACAATCAAAAAAAAAAGCATAATGTTTAACGAGTTTTTTATAATCCTTTACACTTAATTGTATTCTTATTCGGTACGTGAGAGAGGAGCAGAAATTACGGTCTTAGAACCTGTGTGACCTATTTTATTGATTTTTAACAGTTTCATCATTAGGGAGGACGGTTTCCCTGTCTGTAACGAATCAAATTTTCGCTCGGTAAAATTTTTTAAAATGGGGAAAATGCGGTGTGGGTGGGGGGAGCACGGGTGAGTCATCGTAGCACCTGCCCAGGGTAATGATTTTGGTAACGGTATTGGTCATCTTTCTGTTATGATGTACCCTTTTTAACCTAAAGGGGTGTGTGTAGTTCATTTGCTATGGTTTAGTGGGTTTCCTTGTGATCATTAACCCGCTTTTACTCTCGACAAGGTTTTGTGATTACGCGGTGATATTGTCTAGTCACCTGCATTGGAGGAGATCCTCGTCGACATCACTGACTTGGTAATGATTCGATAGGAATTGATAGTTAATCCAATTCAGTGGGCATTTTCTGTTATGATGCACCATTTTTAACCCCAAGGTGTGGCGTTTGCCACGTTAGCTAGGGGCTAGTGGTTGCCTCTGATCATTAACCCGCTTTTACTCTCGAAAGGTTTTGGGGGTTACGCGTGTATTAAACTATGCACCTGTCACCTGATTGGGGGGGATACCGCCCTGTAGAAATATTTTTTTATATTTTCTTATGAGCGTCATGACAAACAAAAAATGACTGTGAAAGTGGGTTTAAGATTTCCGGGTATTGATATGTTGTTGTGGACTTTGGTTTGGGGTTTGCGGTTTTGGTTTCGTCAAGGTCATGTTTACGTCACGGTCACTGACCTTTTTCACATCATGTACGTAAGAAGTGCACGTTCTGTGGGGTTTACCCCTACTTATAAGACTAAAAGGTGAATAAAAGTGAGGGAACAAAAGGGTATATAAACACTTTATAAATTTGAGGGTTTTCTAAAAATGGTGGTTAATAGTAAAAAAACTAATGTGCAAAAATAAAAGGTCCTATGCTTAGAATAAAGTATTGTGGCGAAAAGGGGTAAAAAGGAGTTAAACGATTAGGAAATTTGGACGGAAGAGGGGAATAAAGAAAATATAAAAAAAGGAAAAAGGGGAGAAAAAATCCAAGCAAAATTAGTCTGTTGGGGGCTGAGAGGTCCAAGGCGGGGGTCTCCCTAAGCCCCCTCCCCCACCCTACCCACGAAAACAAAGGGAAGGAAAGTTTTGGGTTTGGAAAGGGGGGTTTCTAATCATCACATCCCCATCAACCCTCTGCTAATTTTTTCAAATGTCCTTATCATTGCAAAAAAAGCCGGGGGAAAGACCACCTTCATGAATAACGTAGTATGGTCGATAGTAGAGACATTCCCTTTCAGCCGCAAAGGGGTTATTGTGGTAAAACGGGTGACGATCAGGACCAAACCCCCTAAAAGATAAATGTTGAAGGTTGGGGCCCCCCTCGTTATTAAAGGGCCCAACTTTTTTCGTGGCCTTTTGAATTTTCTGGTTATGCGCTTGTTTTTTCTTTTACGCAACCATTTATGTTTTAAACTTTTTACTCCCCTTTTTTTAAGGCAGGGACCTCCCACACAACACATATAACAAACATACTACATAAACATATATATTTAAAAATATATAATATATATAAATATATTAATTATATTGTCTATATACGTATATAACCTATAATATATATTATAATAATGCATAATACATAGATAATACTCAAACATATATATATATATAATAATATATTTAAAAATATATTACATATATATACATATATGTATATATATAATTTTTATATAACTATTTATACTACATTTTTTATAATTTTAAAAATATTACATATATTATAATATTACATTTATTCATATTTTTAAAATGAAATACATACATAATACAACATACCCACACACACACACACACACACACAAACACAACACACACACAAAAAATATATATATAATATATATATATATTTTATATATATATATATATATATTGGGTGATGGTGTGTGTGTGGGTGTGTGTGTGGGGGGTTTATAGCATAATATATAAAAATATATATATAAGAGTATATTTTTATATATATAAAAATATAATAAATATATTTTAAAATTATAAAATATATATTAATATATAGTATATATAACATACATTAATATAAATTTATATATATATATATTATTATAATTTAAAATATATATAAAATAAAATGTGTGTGTGTTTTTATTTATATTATATAATTTATATATTATTTAAAGTTATATAATGAAATATTACATATTTTAATTATAATATATAAAATTTTATATGTATAATCAAAAAGTTAGTGTGGTGTTTTTTTGTGTGTGTGTGTGGTGTGTGTGTGTGTGTGTGTGTTTTGTGTGGTGTGTGTGTGTGTGTGTGTGTGTGTGTGTGGTGTGTGTGTACATATATGGTATAAAGGAGGGAGAGAGTAATGGAGAGAAATTTAGTCTTGACACTGATTACTTACTCTGATCATCAATTCTACGGCATATACCCCAACATGCTACGCCTACTTATCACAATAAACGAATTAACCCACGGGTTTATCATTTACTTTGAACCCGTGTCTTGCCATAGAAAAGTTTTCAATTCTGCACAAAAGGTATTAATATCGCTGGCTAGATCTTCTACGGAATTAGTAATGATCTAATTGATGTAGAGCCTATTGTTGGTTGATTGGTTAGTATATCACGTCGTTTTATTTTCTAGTGGCGATAGAATCAATGCGATTGGCGAATCACAGATAAAATTGTCCCCAGGCAGCAGAGGGTTAACACGTGAGTTCATTTGTGATGGGAATTATTATTTTTTTATTTTTTTTATTTTTTTTATATACACGAAAATATTGCTGCACAATGACGAGGATGTAATCGGAAGTTAGACATCATATCTTCCTCTGAATTGACGAGCATCGATGAAGATGTGAAGACGAGGCTTCGAATCGTTGATCGAATCCGCGAATTAGGTGCCGGAGTCGTACTTCGAATCCTCAGAGCTCACCGTTCGAAGAGCTAGCTGGCTGGAGCGCCTCACGGATCGAAGTGAGGTTTCAACCCTCTCTTTCTCTCACATTTTTCTCATAAATGATAATTAATTTGTCTCGTGAATATATGGTAAATGTTACTTGATTAAAATTTCCGTTTCTTTCTCTCGACTTTCCCCTCAATTTAATAGATTTTCCCTTTAGATTTTCGAAATACCTCTCGCAGCTATGAAACGAAGACACACACAATCGTGCACTTGGATAAATGGCTCACGTAACTCCCGCCATTTCACCATGATTCCAAAACATTGCATTTCATTCTCATTCCCTCACAGAAAAAAATCAGATACGGTACCACTAGCCTCTTCTAACACAGGAACCAAAGAGCAGGTATTCACAAAATATCCCAGTCTGTTCTTTGCGATTTTATCTACGATTTGGCCCGTGCCACATCTCAAAGTTAATGCGGGTAACAGAATACATATTTATATCTTCATAAACCCTATACTGATGATACATTGTAATAAGGCGATAAGATAATTATGAAATAAATCTCGCTTATATCATAATAGTAATAGTACACACTGAGTATATCTAAATGTGATGTGGTAACCCTAAATTTATTTTCATTGTATCAGTTGCAAAGACGGGCGCCGATTTTACATATATTTTAAAATATATATATATATCATATATATTTTATATATATATATAAATATATAAATATATATATATATAAGACAGCAGTAAAAATATGGGAAACGGGACTATTCTATCATATTCGATGCAGAATTATATCCTTTTTGTGTAAATTTGCTTTCTAGTTTAAAGACAGTCATTACGCGCGTAGGACACTACCGCGGCTGCCCCGAAACTTCGCCCGAGTCATTGACAAAACTTCCTGTCAAAGACATTTTCGTGGGGAGTCATAGTCAAAGACATATGAAGATTACACACATCGGTAATGACAAAAGGACTTTGGAGGCTCATTCTGATTTTTTGCCAAGCATTAATGAACCGTTTTCTACACATTTAAAGCAATTTCCTGTTCGAAAATACAAATGACGCCGCGCTGCTTCACAGATGATTCAATGACGACAAACCTGGTTACTCAAATTTTTGTAAGAATATATAAAATGTGTTATAATATTGTCATTATCCAAGTAAACTTGTTGAGTATGTAGCTTTATTTTTTACTGCAGTCAATCATCTCCATAGAGACTTTTACGATGAAAATTTGTTTTTTCTTTCTAGCATTAACTCTGAGAAGTGGCAAGGCGCAAATCATAGACAAAATCAAAAATAATCCCAGACCTCTCGTAAAAACCGCTCAGACCAAGGCAAAGGCACGCGCTCCCTTGGGCCTGACTCAAGCTTTGGAAAAAAACGGCGAGGAGGACTTACAACGTCCAGAACCCTGATATTGCTGTTATTTTGCGAGCAATAGGGAATTGTACTAGAAGTTAAGGTAAGAGATATTGACCCTCTGGGTTCTCTTTCATACCTTTTCTGCATGTATATGTGTGTGTGTGTGTAAATGTGTATGTACATGTGTGTGTGTGTGTGTGTGTTGTATGTATTTATTATATATAATTTTATATAAAATATATATATATATATATCTGTGTGTATTAAAATATATATATATTTACTTATGTATATGTGTATGTTTATTCACGTGTGTGTGTGTGTATATGTATATATTATAATATATAGATATATATATATATATATATAATATATATTATAGTATATATAATGTATATATATATACATATATATATATACATATATGTATATACATATGTACATATATGTATATACATATTTCTATGCAGATATCTATCTGTCTATCTATCTATTATCTATCTATCATCTATCTATCTCTATATATATGATGTATGTATGTATGTGTATGTAATGTCCATCTATTTATGTCTCCATCAATCTCTTTATGAATATATATGCATTTTATTTATAAAGTGTGCGTATGTGAAAATATATACATAAATATATGTGTGTATATGTGTTTTACATATATATATATATATTATATATATAATATATATTATATATATATATATATGTTTGGGTATATATATATATGTATATATATATACATATACATACAAAATTTACATACATATACATAAATATATACTATATACATGAAAATATACACACGTATACCATACAAAAATATGTTTATATGTATGTATATATATACTGTGTGTGTATTTTCATGAACATATATAATGTATAATATGTATATGTATGTAGCATATATATGTATGTATATGTATGCATGTGGTGTTTTGTGTGTGTGTGTAAAATTATATGTGTGTGTATGGCGTATATCCATATATATAATATATAATATATATATATATAATATAATATCAATAATTTGCATATTGCTTTGGGCAATGAACCCAATTCATATCATAATTAGTTTTATTTGCCTTTGACACGGAAGCCCGTTTTTTAAATCAATTTTTAACTGTATAATCTAGGGTATATCCAAACTATTAAATTCAGGTAAGTTCCAGGTAAACAACAATTTTGTTAAGATTTCATTACCAATTAGTAATCTTATTCTTATTCAGCTAATGCATTTTTGCAATCCCATTTCAATACAAAGGAGATAATACTTGTTCATACAGTACTGGAAATAGTTCTTTATATCTGCGCACTTTAATTCACGCTTTGCTTAATTGTTTTACAAACGTCTTTATTCTAACATTGTCCATATTAATAATAAAAGATAATCACTTGTTACCATCAAAATTCACTTTTTTCCTTTCGTATATCAAAGGTGTTACGAAATATCAGTTCGATTATTAGAAGTTTCGCTAGTACTGCGAGCCATAAGTGTCGCGTCGTTGTCAGGACTTTAACAATAGGGTAGAATACCATTTAGGTGTTATTTACCCCCCACCCCACCACCCCCAACAACACCACCCCAGGAGGAGGGAAAGGGGGAAATTGTTCTTCGGTTTTGTCTATTGTATATAAAGATATGTTATGAATACATCCCACGTGTGTGTGTGTGTGTGTGTATGTATGTGTGTGTGTGTTTGTTTGTTTGTGTGTGCGTGCATACAATTATGAATAGAAAAAAAAAAAAAAAAAAATATAATTATATATATATATATTATATATATTTTGTGTGTGTGTGTGTGTGTTGTGTGTGTGTGTGTTGTGTGTGTGTGTGTGTTGTGTGCATCTATGTCTGCTCATGTATATGTATGGGGTTTGTGTGGGCATCTGTGTGGGGCACATGTGTATGGGGTTGGCATCAAATGGTGCACATGTGTATGTATGTTTGTGAGCATGTATGTATAACATGTGTTGTGTGTATGGGTATCTATGTGCGCACATGTGTATGTATAAGTGTGAGTGGGCATCTGTGTTTTGCACATGGGATGTATGTGTGGGGGTTTATCTATGTGTGAACCATTGGTGGTGTGTGGTGGGTACTGTGTGTGCACTGGTATGTGTGCATGTGGTATCTAACATCTATAACAACAAAATAGACGATAAACAAAAGCCAAGTACAAAATCAGGTGACTAGGATTGGACAAGTAAATATGGACTAGTGTTCGTTGATGAGTCGGACAAAGAGTGGGACTGGGGCCCCGGTGGTAGCGGTCGTGGGGGCCCCTGATGGGCACCAGTTGTTGGCGGCGCGTAGGGCCCGGCGAGGCGGCGGCGCGTCGGGGGCAGCAGGTCACGTGGCGTGGATGGCACAGCAATTTAAAATCTATGTGTGTGCACATTGTATGTATTGTGTGTGGGGGGCATCTATTTTTGCACATGTGTATGTATGTGTGTGTGGGGAGGAAATCTATATGAACATTTTATATGTATGTGTGTGTGGGGATTAGTTCTTTAGATATGTGTGATTACGTTGTTCAAGTATATTGTTTCACAGGGAAAACTTCATGCTATAATTCAATACGTGACAGTTTATGGTATAATCAAATAAAAGTCTCTTCATTCTACCACGACGGACGCAGCTTGGTGGAAAAAAAGGTCTTTAGTTTAAGAGATTGGTCTTAGGGAAAGAAACGTATTTAGGCTTATAAATAGGGGACCCTCACACGCACACGCACGCACACACACACACACAAATAAAAACACACACACAAACAAACAAAAACACACACACACACACACACAACACACACAACACACACACACCACCACACAACGCACACACACACACACAAAACACACACACACACAAAGACAGACAGAAGAGAGAGAGAGAGAAAGTCAAGTAGACAGAGAATATGGTTAGATAAATACGTTTAAAAAAAAAAATGTTTTTTGTGTGTATATACTTCGAACACACATGTATATATCAGTCTATGGTGTGCGTGTGTGTTTTTGTGTCTGTGTGTGCGTCGTTGTTGCCCATTCTTGTCTCTCCTTTTCTTTTTATTTATTGGTTTTTCATTTCCGTTCTCTTCTCATTTTGATACCTTTGTAAGAGCATTTTTGTTTTTTTTTTTTCCTTCTCAAAAGGTTTTCTTTTTCGCGAGCATTTTTCCCCCTTTTTTTTCCCCCTTTTATTTAAAGTCCCAAAGCAGGGGATACGGCGTCCTTTTCAAAAAAAAAAGGGAGAAAACGTGAAAAAGCCAGGGGTTTTTTTTTGGATAATAATGCACCCCCCCCCCCCCCCCCTTTTTTTTCCCGTGGTGCCCGGCGGCGCTTTGCGGTTTTTGGGTCATGAAGGTAAGGGGAAAAGGTCCCGTCATGGGGCCTTTCGGGGTGCCATGGCCGCTGTGTCGTTGGGGCCATTTTGAGCTCCGTTGGCCATCAGAAAAAATCGTCCTAGTCACTGTTCCCCAGTCTGGGGCCATGGCAGGAATGACTGGGGGATTTGGCCCACTAACAAAATATACTAGTATGGGATATTTTGAAAATAGTAGCAATATTAATGATAATGATCCCCAATGGGAAAAAATAATAAAAATAATGATCAGAATGGCAATTTTAAAGAAAATAATGAAATAAAATTTTAGAAAAATAATGAAAGATATCATGATAAAAAATTAATAACAATGATAACTAAGCTTCTGCAGTGCCCCTCGTGGCTACCCCTGGTAATGGGTACCTTGCGGCCCCAGGCTAAATTTTGGGGATCTCGGGCGCAGGAGGCCCCAGGGGTACGGATTTATCCCCCACCGGCATGTGGAACGTTTGGGTTCCGTACCAATCCTGCCCCCTAGCCACCCTGGGGAAGGGGGCGGCTGGGGGGAGGTAGGCCTTCCCAGCCCCTCCCCCCAAAAAGCCCCTCGGCAAAGTCTCAAAAAAGGGAAATACTGGGGGGAGGGTGTTGTCCCTCCCCCCAGCGTGGGCAGGCTGTGGGTCCCCTGGGGGGCAAATTTTGGGGTGCGGGTTTGGGAACGAGAGACTCGTCCCCCCTGCCCCCTGGCGGGCGCCAACCCCCCATAAAGTTTGCGGGGCAATCCCCCTGGGGAACCCCACAGGCGGATGGGCGGTCTAAAAACCCTTGGGGCGGATGAGCGGTTACCTCTGCTATCGCGGGAATTGAAGCACGGAGTTGAGTGGCGCCCTCTCGAGGTGAAAAGACCTGGTACGGCACAATTATGGGGTGGTTACACCTACTACTGGTCGGGCCGCGTGATGGTCCCCACCTCCGGGTTGCCAACCATCTCAGCCGACTTCAGCCCTGGGTATTGAGGTGAACCGTTATGAGCATATTAGGGCTTAAACTGAAGCAGTTTTTGGGTTTCTGTCTTTTTTGCGTATAGCCCTACCGATGTTATAAAATTGATTAAAGAGGCTTTTCAAAACGCCAAACTCACATCTGTGGCAACAATTGCCCCCAGGGATATTCGCATTGTTCTGGGTGATTTCAGTGCGGTATCCCTGTACCGAGCTGGTATCAATGTCGTGGGCCCCCCATGGTGGAGCGATCCCAGATCGGAATAGCCCCTTCTCCGGGACTTTTGCTAGGCCCCCGGGAAAGAGGATCTCGGGTCCTGGTACCGTGCTCCAACCCCATGCTGGACTTGGGTACAGCGATACGGGTACGGGCCCAAAGGAGATTGCCCATTCTTGTTACCCGTGAGGAGACCTCCAAACTGCAGGGTTTTTCCCGGAGTCCCGAGTTTTTGGGCACCGCCCATAGGCTGGGGGGCCCCCCCCTTTCGGGCCCCCTTCAAAACCCCCCCTTCCCCTCCAGGGGCCACCCAGGGTTTTTTCACCTGGACAGACTAAGGGAGGAGAAGTTCACCATAGAGTCTTGACCGTTCACAAACCCAACAACCTACGACCCAGTTGTTCTTAACGCGTAAACTCAAGCACTCAGGAGTCCATTGGCGACCCCCAAAAGGCAAGGAATTTCATCTCCCTGGAGACATTAGGGGCCACTGAAGATTTTTGCAAGGCTCCCAAAAGGGGGAACAATTTTTTCGTCGTTCCATGGTGCGTGGCTCGGACACTGCTGAGAAGGGAAAGGGAAACATTTTTCATCGGGAAATCTGCTGAGGAGATCGAAGGCCTTCTTGGTAAACGCCTTCGCCCTGCTACCAAGGCCCTAAAAAAACGAACTCTAAGCCCTCCTCACAATAACTGCAGCCCAATCACGGATGGACAGACATCTCAGATCACTTTTGGGGGTTCGTAAAACGTTGGGCCGGTTTTTTGAGCATTGTACCAGGTAGACCATTTTTTGAATGAAAAGCGGTCCAATCCCTGTGCCAGACCCACCCATCAGCGGGGAAACCTCCTACCCAAACAATTTAAAGTTTGGCGTTTCCGCTAAAAGAGTGGGAAACTGCGGGCATATGTGATACCCTGCATACGATCCCACAGTCTGGTACCATTCCCCTGACCTCTAGGGGCGGGGGGATCCCTCTTGGGAAGGGGGAAAGGGAATCTTTGGGATTGTAGAACTACTGTGGCTTACACTGCTCACATCCCAGGCGGTTCTCACCCACATTCTAAAAACAGATCCGCAACCACTATGAGGAAATAAAGGACCGGGCAGTCTGATTTACCCCGGGAAGCCCTATAACCTATACTACCTTAAAGTAATTTGTGGAACGCTGTCATGAGTTGGTCTGGTTGCTTGCAGCTACATCGCCCTCAAGAAGGCGTTTGACTCGGTGATCGGGAATCCTAGGGGAGATCCTGAGTCAGGGGAATTCCGCACAGTTTTGGGCCCTATGCAAGCCTCTATTGGGTTCTAAAAGTGCTGAAAAGTGTGGTGGGGGTATGTCGAACTTTTCCCTTTTAAAATTCGGGGGGTGAGGAAAGGCTGTGTATTTTACCAACACTTTTCAACACTTGATGGACTGGTAATGGGCAGGCTACTAGCCAAAGCAGTGTGGAGCAAAAACTAGGCAAAATTAAGGCTAAAACCTTTACTTTTCCGACGATGTTGCCATCCTATCAGTCCTTTGGGGTCCTTGGGCGAAAACCCCCAGGTCTAGATTTTTTCCCGACCAAGACCAAGATTCAGGACTTTGGGGCCTGTGGGGAACCCTTTTTCAACCTTTGTGGGAGGACGTTTAAGTTACAGAAAGTTTTTTTCAACCTTTGGGAAAGTCCTATCTTGGGTTGTCAGCCGGAAGTCATGACGGATTGGTCTGGGAACGGAGCCCTGAACTCGTCAACAAGAAATTTGGGACCTATGCAGAAAGACCAAGCGCGTGTCTTCAAGGGCCCTTTATACGCTAGTTTTTCTCAGGAAATGAAACCTGCGTATCCATGTCTGGGTCTCGCCTTGAGCCTTTTTTACAATCCCCTTTGTCGGGTCTGGGTACAGTTTTCGGGAAAGTGTCCAACTGGCGGTTCACAGTGGATGGCAGGGACCTGTTATTGCAAAACCGGTGCCACTTTGGCTATATGGCCACCTATCGTTCCCCCCTTTTGGGAAAACCCCTGCCTCAGGGTTTTCTCTCTGCGAGACAACCCTGGTGGAGGAGACCTGGAACGACCTGGAAATCAGGCTTTGTCGACGACGAGACCTGTCGCGAGAATTTGAGATGGGCCGTAGGGCCCGCCCCCGGGGATCTCCTCGGGGTCCTCGTGGGTGGAACGAAGGGTGGATGCGGCCATGCGCCCCCATCGCGTTTCCCCTTGTATATATATAAAATATTTTGTGGTCTGCCTCTCTGATGTTCTACAAAATAATGCCCCCGTGTGGTCGTTTTAAAAGATTCATGAATGAGCAAAAAATCCCATTACTCTTGGGGCACGTTAGCCTGATGTACGAACATAAAGACAAGCTACATACTTTTGAAAATGTATACCCCCTTTTTCTTTTTTTTGATTGCCCGGTAAATTTTTTTTTTTTCGTTCGTGCAAAAAGATAATTTGGGAATTTCTTGCTTTAATGCAAAAAATTTTTCTGTAGTTTATTACTGCAAAAATTCAAAGTTTATAATAAAAAAGAAAGCTAGTTATATTTCTGAAATTGTGACCACATCCCCCACACACACACACACACCACGGGGGCGCGCGCTATATACGTACACGATAAAATAACACACATACACAAACACACTTATTTTTGTGTGTGTACTACATGTCATGCGGGGCCGCGTGTGTGTGCGTGCGTGTGTGTATGTATATATGTCTCTCTCCCTCCGTCTCTCTCTCTCTCGCTCGCTCTCGCTCTCTCTCACTCCGTCTCTCTCTCTCTATCTCTCTCTCTCTCCCCCCTCTCTATCTCTGTCCCTCTCTCTCTCTCTCTTCCTCCGGGCTCTCCCCTCTCTTCTCTCTCTCTCTCCTTCTCTCTGGTCTTCCTCTCTTGTCTCTCTCTCGTTCTCTCTCTCTTTCTCTCTCTCTCTCTCTCTCCCTCCTCCCCCCTCTCCCCTCTCTCTTCTCTCTCACCCCTCTCCTCCCTTCCTTCCTCTCTCCTTCCCCCTCTTCCTCCTCTTTTATTTTTTTTTTTTTTTTTTTTTTTATTTATTTTGTTTTTTATTTTATTTTTTTTATTTTTATTTTTTTTTTTTTGTCTCCCCTCTGCTCTTTTTTTCTCTCCCCCTTCCTCCCTCCCTTCCCCCCCTTTTTTCTCTTCCCTCCCTCCCCTCTCCCCCTCCCTCCCCCTCCCCCTTTCTTTCTCCTGTTATTTTTTCCCTCCCCCCCCTATCTCCTTAAAAAAAATTTCTCCCCGTTCCCTCCGACCTCCCCGCTTTAAAAACTCCCTTTTTTTTTCGCTTCCCTCGTAAAAAAAAGGGGGTTTTTATTTTCTTATATTATTTATTATAATTTTTGTTATTTTTTATTTATTTAAATTTTAATTTATTATTTATATATATAATAATAAAATGATTTCGTCTAATTTAAATTTTTTTTTTTTTTTTGGGTTTTGTGTTCTTCTTTGGTTTATTTTTTAAAATATATTATTAATATAAAAAATAAATATTAGATTATTTAAGTTTTTACAAATTAAAAAAAATATAAATATTAAAATAAAAATTTAAATTTCTAAATGCATATAAAAATTATAATATTTTTTTTATTATAAAAATTTTTTTTATATATTTTATATTTTATTGTAATATTAAATTTAATTTATATATTATATAATAATAAAATTGATATAAAATAAAATAAAAATTATATATTTTAGTTTTTTTTTTTTTTTTTTGATATTTAAATATATTATATATAATATATAATATATATATATATATATAATATATTATATTATAATATAATATATATATGTTTTTTGCGCGCGTTTTGGGTGTATGTGTTCACATCTTTCTCTCCACCCTGTATACATATGATATTATATCAACGTGCCCCTATTCTACACTTACACGTTTTATATTAATATATATATATATTTTTAATAATATATATATATATATAATTATTATATATTATATATGTAATATATATATATATATAAAATATATATTAAATATATAATATTATAAAAATAATATTTTTATATATATATATATATAATATATAACGTGAAAGGAAATGCACGTATATATGTTATCTATATATATACAGAGGGAAAAAAAAGGGGTGAAAACACTTTTACAACCCCCCTCCCCCCTTCAATAATCGGTCCGGGGGGTCTGCATTTATTATTGCTGTTGTTTTCTTTCCTCCATATTCAGAGGAAACCAATTGGGGGGCTGCCTTTTCTTTCCCCCCCTCCTCTTCTCTCTCTCTTCTTCGTCTTTCCCCTCTCGTTTTATCTCTATCTTCTGCTTTCCCCCTCTCTGCTATTATCATCTTATCCCTTTTTCCCGGGTCCTTCTCTTTCTTCTTCTCCCTCTCTCTCTCTTTCTCCCCTCCTCCCCTCTTTTTTCTTTTCTCTCTCTTTCTCTCTCTCCTTCTTCTCTCCCCTCTCTTCTCTCCCCTCCTCTCTCTCTCTCTCCTCTCTCTCTCTCTCTCTCTCTGTCTATTTCTCTCATTCTCTCCCCATTCTCTTCTCTCATTCCTCTCTATCTATCTACCTATTTTTGTCTATCCTTCTCCCTCTCCCCTCTCGCCTTCTGTTTTTCCCCCCCAAACCCCCCCCCCCCTCTCTCTCTCATGTTTGTATTTCTCTATTAAAAGATTTTTTGGGGTTAAAAAATTAAGGGTTTTTTTTTGCTCATCAATTTTTTATTTAGGAATGTTTTTTTTCCAATAATTTTCTTTTTTTATTGAAAAGTCATGTTTTTTTTATTTGCTTAGATAGATCAAACTGATGTTTTAACAATTTCACAAAAATTTTTCCCGCTCCCCTCCTCCTCTCCTACCTCCCTGTAAAAGGCTTCATCCTTATACATGGGAAAAAGGGGGTAGTTAACTTTTACGGTTTGCCTCTTTTTTTTGAGATTTGACACCACGCAGTAAAAAACACCAAGACAGTCTAATGGGTAAGGCGGTACGGGGGGTCGCAGCCACTGCCCGGGGGGAAAGGGGGCGGGCTGACCTATGCTGGTCGTGGCGAAAAACCCCCGGGTAAACGAATCAATGACTCGCACTTCGCCCTCGCTGGGTAAAAGGTTATATTGGATTTTTGGGATCCCGGGGAAAACACCCCGGGGTCCCGGGTAACCGAAATAGAATTATCCCATCTATTTTTGCTGGGCCCCACCCTCCCCCTCCCCTCGGGGCGTTTTAAAGGGGTGCCCTAATTTTGGTTTTGGTCGTCTCGTTCTCGTCGTCTTTCCTGGTCATCTTCTGGCTGTTTTCCTTCACCTTCCCCCCCGGGTAATCGCCCCCCGAGTCCACACTCCTCAAAATGTCGCATAGGCCTCCTTGATTTCGGATTCTCTGGGTCCCCGTAGTCCTCTCCAGGCCACAAAATTTTTCGCCCAGGCCTTCTCGCGCAACGTCCTCGTAATCTTATCTGGATCACGGGCGTCGGGGCAGGGGGGCATCTCGGGGGCTTATACCTGCCTACGACCCCTTGGATTTTTACCGGATCGCGGGCGTCCGCCGGGGCGCGCCTATCACAGCATTCGGGGGCGAAACGGGTAACTGCGGCAAAGGTGGGGGTTTGCGGGACTCGGGGAGTCCGGGGGGCAACCCCCGTCCATTACACTGGGGGGTTTAAAACCCCTTTTTGACAAAAAATCTTGGCCCCGCGGGCCTATGGGATTTCATGAGTCCTCCCACGGCATCCAAAGGGTGACGGAAACTGTAGCAGGCCCTTCCTTTGGTGCCGTGTTGGTCATAGTCGGGACCAGATCATAAACGAAGGGCCAGTTTTAAGAGAAAAAAAAAGGAAACAAAAAAGAGGGGGATTAACTACCACACCGGTTTTTATTTAAAAAATTTGCGGTTTTTAATGTTTTTTTTTTTTTATTTTTTTCGTCTTTTTTTTTTTTATTTTGTTTTTTTACTTTCAAAGATAAAGAAGAAAATAAAAAGGGGGAGACTCAGTAGGGGCCCACAGGACTGCTTGAACTCCCAATGTCTCTGAAGATGTGAGAGTAGAAAAGGGGAACGACAACGGCAATCCGCGAAGATTTACTAAACCACTCTCCCACAGGAAAAAATTATGAAACTTGTACATCAGTTCAACCCTCGTACAGAAAAAATTTGCGGGCTAAAAAAGGGGGAAATAAACTTACCCCGGGCACTAAAAAGAACCAATCTTATTAAATAAAAAGGGGTCAGTTTTTTTTGTCCTGGTGTGTGAGTGGGGAAGGTGGTGTGTATGCGTTTTGGAGGACGCTACTTTAATGAGAGGGAAAGCGAGAGTGACCTCACACAAAAAAATAAACACAAACACAATTTTAACGTTCACTATAACAAAACTGAAGTACTTAGCGACTAGCTATTTAAGATTATTTCAACTACCACTTTGTTCAACATATCACAGAATGCGCAAAATGATGGTGACTGAAAAAAAATTCGCCAACTTTTTTATCAAGCAATCTTTTCGGGTTTGAAAAATGGGCTACCAAGGTCAAACTAGCTTGCTGTCAGACTCCAAAAAAACATATTAAAGGGGGATCCCATACCCAAATGGACAATGTGAAACCTGAGCCAGGGAAAATAATAAAACCCCTTCTTTTCGATTGTGATGGGGGCTCGCAAAATTTCCCTAAGGATATACAAATTTTTACGAATCACCAAAAACTTGGGGTCCCAAAAAATCAAGCAATTGAGGAGGGGGAGAAGGTGTGATTTAAAAAGAGAATAATGATTCTAGTTAAAACCCTAGTCCTACTTTAATTAACGGCATAACTGCTGGTCACACCCACTCAAAGGGCCGAACGAATAACTTTGATTTATTTTACCTACTTTTGAAAAGATGGGGCGAGATCTATTTGGCTTACGCAACCCCGGGGGGTACCAAATTTTTGTGCCTATGATATGGGGAAAACCCACCTTATTCAAAAAAATGCAAATTAAAGAAATTTTGTTACACGCTCCGCTCTAGCGCCCATGAACTTTTCACCAAAAAGCAAAGTAACAAGCTTTTTACCCCCAAATTAAAGGGCCAAGCGTCATCGACCCTACCCCCGCCGCCCGACCGGAAAAAAGAAAGTAGGTCAGGTTTAAACGGGGAAAAAAACCTTTTCCCTTTCCAAATGACCGCAGGAAGAAAAGGGACGGGGGCAGGCGGGGGGGGGGTTTAAAGGAAAGAGAAAAAATGAAAAGAATTTGTGATAAGATAAAATCACGAACGCATTTAAATTCGTTGCAGATGAAAACAAAAAAAATCTCTAAAAACGAGAGAAAAAAATTAATTCTTAACTAAAACGATATTTATGTTTATTGATCACATACTCATCGCCCCGGGAAAACGTCGAGGGGAAGGGGGAAAAGTGTGAGAACGTGCCCTTTGCTGTCATTACACCTTTTAACCCCCAACAAAAAAAAACGGTTTAAAAACACATTTAGGGAGAAAAAGGAAAAGAAAAAAAGAAAAAAGGGGCCCAAAACTACTTACTTGTTTTTTTTTTTTTTTGACTGTCTTCTAGCGGTCGAGCGGATTTTTTTCGAAGGATTTTGCTTTCATGCGGGGCCCGGGAAAGGGACCAGCGCCCCCCCCCACCAGTTTTAAAAGGCTATGCGTACTCTAGACGTGGCTGACGGGGACGCAAAACACGTAAAGGGGGGAGCACACGCTACGACGACGCTACGACTTGCAAAAGGGGAAAAAGGCTGGGGTGTTGGGTCAGCCCCCCCAAAGGGGGAGGCGGGGGCTTGACCTTTACCGCGTCGGATGTTTGAAACAACCCCCCGGGTTCAACGGATCATAGCCCTCGTACTTGGCCCTCGTGAGTGAAAGGTTATATTTGGCTTTTGGATCCACGTGGAAAAAAGCCACGGTCCCTGGTAACCAAAATAAAAATTATCCACTATATACTCCCCCTTCTCCTCTTCTTTTTTTCTCCCTCCTCCTCCTCTTCCCTCATTCCCCTCCTCGCACTCATACCTGCTCATCTTCCGTCCTCAACCCCTCCCCCTTTCTCCTTCCCCCTCCTCCCCCTCCTCCCCCCTCCTCCCCCTCATCATCATCATCATATTCACATATCACATCATCATTCATCATCTCATCATCATCACATCATCATTTTCCTCCTTTTCCCTTCTTCTCCTTCTTTTCCCTCCCCTCCTCCTACTACTACTTTTACTCGTGCTCCCCCTCCTCCTCCTTTTCACCCCCCCTCCCCCCTCCCCCTTCCCCCCCTCCCCCCCTCCTCCCCTCCTCCTTCCCCTCCCCCTCCTCCCCCCCTCCCCTCCTCCATCACCTCCCCCTCCTCCTCCCCCCATCTTGCCTCCCCCTCCTCCTCCTCCTTTCCTCCCCCTTTCCCCTTTCTCCACGCAAAGAGGCTCGGTATAAAAAAAGATTGCGCATTTCGCCCGTTTTTCCCCCGCTTTCGTTTTTTTACTGCAACATTACCAAAACCCCGAAAGGGTTTTTGCCCATTCGACGCCAAAACACCGAACGCTGTCTGGTCGTTCGCGTGAGAGAGCCTTAGTTCTCGCCTAGATTAAGGTCTATAGGAATATTAAAAGACATTGCCGCAGATGACACTCTCGAATTAAAGGGGGACTCGATTTTTTGGGCCCCCGAATGTTTCTGAAGTTGGCCTGAAGATAGCCCATTTCGTCTCGTTATCCTATTCTTTTAATTTTTTTTATTCTTTTTTATTTTTTATTTTATTTGTTTTTTTGTCCCACCCTCTTTTGTCAAGAAGAAGAAATTAAAAAAAATAAAAAAAGCAATAACTTCATTCATGAATAGTTTTTGTTCTCCTAGTCAAAGGGTTGACATCACAGCGAGGGAAAAAAGAAAGGCAAAGTGGCGAAGGAAAATCCTTGTTTCAGGAAAAGCAGACTGAAGCAGAACTTGTTGGTTTTTTGGTTTAAAGTATGTAATATGTGTATGTGTAGTTGCTGTATAAGCAGTTTGCGTCCGTGCATGCGTGTGTGCGTGCGCAACGGAAACCTATTTTTTCCCTTCCCCGATTTAAAAAGGGGGGGGGGGAATAGGGGGGTCAGGTCCCTTTATTATCCAAAACTTTTTCACTTTTTTCCCCTTTTTTCTTTCTTCCTTTTTTCAAATTTGTGCTCCACAAAGGGTAATTTTCGTATCATTCCACCGGATTAAATTTGATCTTTCTTTTTTTTCCAGAATCACTAAAAGATTTTTAAAAAAAGAAAAATTTACGCCCCGGTGGTTATGGGGGCCCCCCGCTTCTGAGTTTTTTTCCTGGAAAAAAGCCTTTTCCAAAGTAGCATTGTTATTTTTAAAAAATAATGATCGTGTGTCCCCCCCTGTCTTTGATTGCGAACAATAGTATAACCGTAAAACTCCTTTATTACACCCCCAATAAATTCTTTTTTTATATCTTTGATTCCACAACATGCCACTCTCAAAAAATAAAAAAAAAAGTGACGAATGAAAGATGATTTTAAAATACGATAATTGGGGTATGTCATTTTTTTAAAACTCATAATATTTTTTCGGGCTTTAGAAAAAATATATATATTAAAAATATGAAAGGTTGTGTAGGGGGCGGTGAGTTGTAAAAAAACTTTTAATGTATAAAATATAATTTATATATAATATAAATATATATATATATATAATACTTATTTTTTTTTTTACGATAGGTTCAGTTTGAGCTGCCGTGGTCACAGCGTGATACTATTGTAGTTTTTATGTTGACTTGGATGAGTCGTAGTAAAGGGCCTCAGTTCCTTTCCCGGAGAGTGCCGTGTTACCTTTAGGGAAACATTCTCTCTAATAATATCTACTGACGGACCTATTTAATTTCATTTTTTTTTATTGCATTTTTTAGATTCTTTTATTTCTTTGGGTTTTATCTAAAATTTTATTTTGTTTTTTATCGCCCATTTTTTGTTTTTGAAACTCTTTAAAAAGTAATTACGAAACGAAACTTAACCCCCATCTAAATCTTTATAGACTGACCCTTGTTCCGTCCCCCCTCGATCTTTCTCGAATCTTCCATAAATAACAAATACTCTTTCTTGCCGCGAGTGAGGGAATTTTTATTTGTCTTTTACGAGTTTAGTCTCAATGGGCCAGAGGGAGGGCCCCAAAGAAATGAAGCGCACAGGACGTGTTTTGGTTTTAGTTTTGGCTCGACGTCAAAGGCGGAGCACAGACCCTCTCCCAAAGGAAAAGTAAGGGGGGGTGGGCGTGTGTGGGGTTTTTTTTTTTTTTTTTTTCAAGCTTTTTCGGTATTCTGTTTTTGGCAAAAACGTGTGGTGTTTGTATAGTGTTCTTTGTGTGTTCGATAATAGCCCGCGCCCATGTGTAGTGTGTGTGTTGTGGGTTACCCGCTTTATAATTATGTTAAAAATGGTATGGCAATGGTAGAGAAAGAAAGGGTCTGCTACAAGTGGTCCCGGGGGGACCCCTTTGGGTTTATGGGAAGATAAGGGTTTCTTAGAGGGCTCCCTGCGAAGTTTTGTGTGTGTTTTTGAAAGGGCCCGTGTGTAAAAAATAGTGTGAAATGGGCCTTTGCATCCTCGGTCACGCTCCCGGGGCGTCCCCGGAGAGGGTAGAAAAAGTAAAAAGGCGCCTTGCTAAATTTTACACCTAACTAAAATACCTACTCACATAAAAAAGTAAACAGTAACATGAAATACAAAAAACCCAAACGGATACTTAAATGCATCAGAACATCAAAAAGTTAAAAATTAGAAACTAATAAATTATAAAAGGGGAATAACATCAAGTAAAAAATCGAATCTATAAAAATCGTGAACATTCATGTGACTCACGAAACAAAAAATGAAAAAAAGCACAACAAATCAGAATAAGAATATATATAGCAGCGTCAAATACATCTAAAAGTAACAAAGATATACGGGAATCAATAAAAAAAATTTTACAAGATAATCAGCCGGGCCTAGCCAGTGACAAAGCAAAAGAATATCAAGGGTAAACGCTGACGGCGTCTGCGTCACCAGTTACTGACGGGCGGGTTTGCGTGCCAATGCCCTTAATCACTATCAACGGTACAGTCAAAACCAAGCACGACTGTAATATTCCGAATAATGTAGACAGTATGGGCGGGCCCCATAGGTTACATGTGGGGGGGAAGGGAAATAAAAGGGATCCAAATGATCATCGAATGAAGGGAAGTTCGCGATAAGGGGGGGGAAAAAATTTGCTGACAATGAGGTTTAGCGGGGTTTCTGCGAGAGCAAGGGTGATGACGGGTGTGTAGAGTAGTGAAAATGATGATATGGGCGTTAAAGTGATGAGGCGGAGTCAAGTCGGCAAAAACCGCGGGAAGGATAAACGCACCAACGGCTACAAGATCAGTATGGTTGCTGTTAAAAGCGATGCTTAACTGCGTGTCGCTGAAGAAGTATAAAAAATGTGTGTGTCAGGAAGGTGAGCAAAAAGGGGGGAAAGCCCCCGTGACATTCATTTGATCAAAACAGCAGGAACGCGTGAACGTTCCTGCCCGTGATCAGAGCCATATGGCAAGAGGAGTGGAAATTATGGTAGTTCGGGGACTAAAAACGTCGAAACAGACCCCAAAACTGGACAAGACACGGGAGCAGGAGGTAAGAATATCAGATGATATAAGGGGGAGAGAGCTATGGGCGCTTGACCTGAAAGGGTAATGTCGGTGTCAGGTGAGAGTACGTAAACATTTTTGTTAAGAGAGAGGGAATGGGGTATCCTGTAGGCTGTGAAGGAGGTGTCAGGGCGAGGGGAATCATGATTGACAGGCCATGAGGTGTAATGAAGGATTTAATTTTTTAGAAAAAAAAGAGAAATATTAGTAAGCGAAAAAAAGGGCCGGGGGGGATGGTTGCGGAATGGGGGTAAACAAAATACCAGAGCTGTGGGGGGAATAAGGGGGGCATAACGTACCATAAACGGCGGGATAAGGTCATAACAGAGGGGTGCAAGTGGTCCCCAAACAGCGGACACGGGGACTGGTAGGGGGAAATATGTGAAAGGGAGAGAAAAAATGTTTTTTCACTACGATTTTGCTGCGCATTACTATCGTATAATGGCAGTTTACGCGAAATGTTATTTAGAGAGTTACTTGTCAGAAATAGAATAAATTTGCTTCGAAGGTCCCTTTAATTTGGCAAAAAACAACCCCAAGTGGCGTCGCCCAAAAAAGAATAAACCGCGGGGCACGACGTGGCCGTGGGCGCGTAGTTTTCCCTTTAAAAGGGTAACAAATCGTACGAATACGTTTAGAAAATAGTAATGATCAGCCTGAACCGTGGGATAAGTTGTCCGGGGTAATTGTGGGAGTACTGGCAAAAAGGGTAGTTTTACAACAATGCTAGCTCGTGGGGGGGGAAGAAAATCAACATAGCAATGTTTTGCGTGGCAACGAGAACGAAAAAAAGGTAAAGCAAAGGGCTTTTTATGCAGTTGTGTTGGGAAAGAGGCAGTGACAATACATAAATTTACAGGGCATGTGGAAAATAACAAAGATAAATAAATACTTTGGGATACACATTTCAGAACATCACATATATAAAAATTGGGTTTCAGTGTGTGTGTGTGTGTATTTATGTGAGTGTGTGTGTGTTTTGGGGGTGGTGGTTGTGTGGTTGGTTTGGGGGTGTGTTGTGTGTGAGAGAAAGTGAGAGTGTGAGTGTGGGTGTGTGAGTGTGTGTGTTTTGGTGGAGAGGAGAGGAGTGTTGATGTGTGTGTGTGTGTGTGTGTGGGGTGTGTGTGGTGTGGTTGTTATACGGGTGAAATGTTTAATAGTAATTTAATCAACGGTATATTTTAATGTTATATCATATACGGCGTGATAAGGGGGGGAAAAGCGAACTTGCCACCTTTACAAAAATGCGATCTTGCACTCCCCTTTTCTATGAAATCAACGGCAAGAAAGGGTGTGTTTGTCGTCAATCAGTGGCTCAAAATTTAAAGGGTTTTAAAATAGGGGAAAAATTTTAAAACCCATTAATCTCAGAATTGTTTTTGGGGGGGTTTTTTTCTTCCCCCCAGGCCCCTAAAATTGGAGTGAACTTACACATACCTTTTGTATGTGTGCCGTTGTTTTCTATATTTTAACACATTTATATTGCATTTATTTCCTATTAGTTTTTTTTTTTTCTCTTTTTGGGTGAGGGTGGATGTGGTCTGTTGTTGAGAATCCACTGCCAAACCCTCCCTGTTCTCTAGTTTTTGAATCCAGACTGTTCTAGAGGGGATTTGTGAACTTCTGTGAAACAGTTTGTAAGTAATGAAAGGGGGGTATGGGTCGGTGGGTTTTTTTAGATCCTTTTTCTAACCCCTTTTTATGTATCAAAATTACGAAATATGCTTCGTGCGTATTTTTCATAAGGTGCATTTATGTATTATTGGGGTATGTGTATATAAAAAATGTAGCATATGATATGTGTAGGGGTATTATATGCGTATATATGTGTATATGTATTTGTGTTTATGTGTTTTAATATATTATATATATATATTATAATATAATATATATTGGGTTTGTGTGTGTGTTGTGTGGTGTGTGTGTGTGTGTTTTGTGTGGGGGAATGACATTTATATAAAATTTATATATTATATAATATATATAATATATATGTGTTGGTTGTGGGGTGTGTGTGGGTGGTGTGTGTGTGTGTGTGTGGGGTGTGGTTGGGTGTATGTTGTGTATAAACACTATTACATATCATATACTTTCTCCAGCTTTTGGTTTTTTTTTTCCTTTTAAGAAGGCATTTTTTTTAAAAAATGGTTGGTTCACTATTGAAATTCCCCCTGCTTTTATGTAAGGTTATACAAATTTCCCTCTTCACTGGCTTTCCCTCTCTTCAGCTTTTAACCTTTTTTTATTTCCTCTGTTGGGGCGTTGGTATGTCTTAGTTACCCTTCTCTCCTATCCGTGGCTGTTTTTTTGATTTTTAGACCCCGGGGAAAAGTCTTCCACACTCTTATTTTCATTTTTTATATGTCACTTCCCGCTAGTTTCTTTATTGCATACATTGGTTTTTTCCCAAATTTCCCAAGTCCCCTTTTAACTTTTTTTTTTAAGTCGCTTTTATTATTTGAGTTTTAAATTTTTCGTCATCTTCTCTGTTTTTTTTTATTTATAATCTTTGTTGTTCCAAATTTTTATTTTGCCCCTGTTTGCGATACTTTCATCCCCCCCCTACGTTTTTGAAAACCCTTTTCTTTTCTACCGAGAGTTTGCTACTTTGGTTTGCTTCTTACCCCCACTTTAGCCCCCGATTCCTTTATTATGTCTTTAAACTGTTGTTTTTTTGGGTAAATTTTGAGATCTTCGTCGCTGAGAAGGAAATAATCTTTTTTGGGTTAAGGGTTTAGATTTCTGGTGCTTGGTCTTCAAGTTAGAATTTTTGCTTTGCGGTTTTTTATATTTTTCCTTTTCCCTTTTAAAATTTGTAGTTTTTTTGGTCTGCCCCATTCTTTTTTTCGCTGCAAATTTTTAAAAAAACCCAAAACCCATACCCCCCCAAAAAAAAACAACTTTTTTATTCCCAACACCCACCACCCCCCATCCCCAAAAAATTTGATTTTTGTGATCGAGCCCCCGAAAAAATCGTTTAAACATTTGTCCCCCTCTTCCAAATGCTTTCCCGTGTTTCCTCCTACGGTTCCCCCTTCTTCTTTTTACCTATTTGGCATTAAAAATTTCCCTAATTATTGAAATGGGTTTCTCTTTTCGCTGGGTAAATGAAAATCTTCAAGAAGCTATCTATTTCTTCATCGCTGTGGTGCGGTTGGAGCTAGACTTGAACAACTTTAATTGACCTATTTTTTTAGTTTTTTGTTACTAAAACCCTTCTTTTGCTTTTATTTATGAATCCCACATTCTTTTTTTTTCACGTTTGTGAACTAAGAAACCACCCCTAAATCCTGCTTTCATCCGGGGTTTACCCTTCAATAGAGTACTTTTCCATCTTTTGTATCTTCTGTTTTCGCCTACCCCACAAAAATCCCTTTAAGAAAGGGTTTTTAAGTATTGCAATAACCTAATTCATTTTATTGTCCTTATATTTATGGCAAAGTCCATCAACGGGGGCGGCCTTTTTAATCAGAGATTTTTTAGCAACCTCTGTCCATTCGCCGCCAAACAGGGGGTTTTTCGCCCCCGGGGAATGAGGGGGCCGTTGCTGATTGTGCAGTCATGGTCTGATTGAGAAGTAGACAGCCGAGTTTCCCCACCTACTGGCTTAGGTGTATCTTAGTGGAGGGGGAGTAGTTTAGCCGGGATGCCACTGATAAGCCCTCCAGCAAGGTTAGCCCTGTCTAGTGTGGACTTATGAACAGCAACGCAGGGGCCTGCTCTCTACCCCCAGGCGGATTCCCGTAAGCATGGCGTGAGTATCGGAAGAAATATATATATTGATTTTATTTTTATACACTGATTTCATATATCGATGTACACCTAGTGCAAACATAGTATTTACCCGCAAATGCCCTAATACTAGCATATGTTCATTTTCATGCACATGCATATGCAAGCAAACGCCCTTTACACATGGGTTCTATGCAATGAAGCAAAAATAACTCCTACATTATACACAACTACAACAGCAGATGCCACACTATATAGATAATGTGCACAAAACATATGTGTATACAAAAGTGTATACGCACCCACATATATACGAACACAAAAATGTGACATTCTTGCTCATATGACTATACATACACATTTAAATATAGCCATAATATGCTTACGCACACATGTATGCGAACATACGTTTATGAGTAATTTGTGTCACCCACATAATATGTATATCCTGTACATACACAATATATACATATATACATACATATACAAACACATATAACAGATACACATACGCATACACATACATATAATATATACACACATACCCATATACACACACACACACACACGCGCACACGCACACACCACACAACACCACACACACACACACACACACACACACCACCACACACACAACATATATATAATACATATATATACACAATATACATATACACATATATACATATGTACATACACAAAACATATATATATCCATAAACACATACATATAACAATATATGCATATAATCACCACCTACACATATGCTACATGCATATACACAACCCGCCATTAATATACATACATATGCACACTAGGCAATACGCACAGATATGCACATATACGTATATATTGCTTCCTTTTGCTACCCCCAACATAAACCCCCACCCCACAAACACACACAGACCCGCCCCTTTTCGTGCTACTTACTCATATCTGTAAAAACCTTTTTAAAACAGCGTCTGCAGAAACACATAGCCTCTCCTTTATAATCCCCATCATTATATATGCAAAAATGTAGTCTTGCAGCAGGGTTGAGGAAGGAGGCAGATGGTGGGGAGAGGGGGTCTAGGACGATTTTTAAAAGGGGTGGGGAGGGGGTTTGGGGGGTTTGAGGAATTTAGAAGGTGATTTTGACTGGCAGTTTTTTTTTAGAGAGGTGTCGCATTCCTTAGCGGTTTTAAACCTACCGGCCTGCGCCCTTGACCGGAAAGCGACCCGGTCGGGGGGCAGCGTCTGGGACCGGTTGAGGGGCCATCGCTTGAATTTCGTTTTGGTTAATGCTGTTTATTTTGGCGGGTCTTCTGTCGAGTGGCTGTTATCTTTTTGCTTTAAGGTAAATATTTTTAAAAAACCCACCCTATTTTGTGTGTGCTTATTTCTATGCGGTTTTGGGGTGATCCTTAGGGGAATCTATTTTAGGGAAAAAAGTAATACCCTGCGATTTTACATTTTTTACCGGGGGTCCTGTGGGTTGGGGGAGAGGTGTTTTCATTTTTAATGTTTTTCGAAATCGGGTTTCTTTTCTGATAGGGATGTTATTATCTTTTTTTCCCACTGTTTTTCTTGCTGCGGGACTCAGGGTGAGCATGAGTTTTATGAACTTATTCAGCACGAGCACGTAAGCCCTAGTTTTCCCTAGTTAGCCTTTTGGCATCCGTTAGCTTAAAGGCACTTAGCATGTCCGATTGAATTTAGGGATTGTGAGACATTTGGATAAATTATTATTTCTTTTTTTATTGGGGAATATACTTTTAAAATTTCACAAATTTCCCTCTTGGGGGCACATCACGGTCATTTCCACTGTAATTTTAAGTTTTTATATCATGACTTAACCTTACCCCTCTCTTCTTCATTGCCATAAATTTTATTTTTAATATATAAAATATATATTATATATATTAATATATATGTTGTTTTTGGTGTGGGGGTTGTGTGTTGTGTGTGTTGTGGTGTGGTGTGTGTCCTTTGTTCCGGTTGCTTTGTTGTTTGATTTTTGCAAAGTTTGGCTTCGCCGGGGGGCCTTTTTTCATTAGGCCCGTTGGGATTCCCGGGTTTAAGTCACGGCACTGTGCAAGCCCGGGGGAATGAAAAAGCCCACGCCCAAATGACGCGCTGGCTGTCGACCTGATTGACCCAGCCTGGAAAAAAAAGTATTGAACAGGTTGGGGGCCCGACTGTACATTATTTGTGACAGGGTTAGCACCTTTTGTATTCTCTGTAGATTTTCGTCGTTCACTGGGCGTAAAAAATTTACAAAAAACAAGATATTGACACAGCAAGGAATGACATTGGGTAAAAATACATTAAAAAAAAAGTCAGGGATGCCCACGACACACACACCTCAAAAAAAGACAAAACCTTTCCCTATCTCTATTTTTTTGCCCTATAACTGATGCTCTTTTCCCCTTTTTTTATAATCGAGGAGTAGCGGACTCCATTTCCCGTCGCAGCAGTACACCGAAAGGACCCCCTCTCTTCTCTTCCCCACGGTGAAACAGCCATTAGCGGCTGATTCAAACGAAGGGAGGAAGTACCCTTAAAGGCGTTCGCGGGGCGACGGGTTGTCCAAGCCAGATAGCCAAGAGAGCTACTATGACCTTCGTCTCGAGGTTTTTTTTGGGGGGTTTAAGAGCTTGGACCCGCCCCCCGGCCTCGGCTCTTACCTTATCAGGGGTTTTCGCGTCCACCCCCGGTTTTTGCCCCATGTAATTGATTTCTTTAGTTTCGTGCCCCCTAGCATTCTTTTCCCCTTTCGGATTTTCGGCAATAGGATAAATCTGTGAACCTTTTGGTGAACGGACCCCACTTAGGGGCATGCTCGGGGGGGCAACCTTTACCCCCCGCAGGGGGGGGTGTATCTGGGGGCCCCAGGGGCCTGCCTTTTGGTGTCAAAGTTGCCCTTTATTTGTAGGGGCTGGTATGAAGACCATTGATAGCCCACTCTGTTTTTCGCAAAGGAAAGAAAAGGCAGGTAGGACCCCTCAATTTTTTAGGCTCTCAGCCTGGTTTTCTGTTAAAATA